>NC_064926.1:339672153-339973153 GCF_023897955.1 Schistocerca gregaria | reverse complement strand
GCTACAAAATGTACATCCTGCTGACATAACAGTTACATGATACTTACTGATGTCCTACACGATCACGCCATAAACCACAAAAAATGCTTTTTAAAGGAAGATACCCTTAAATGATATACAGCGGCATAAAAGCACGCTGTTGTAAAATAGCTGTGTTGCTTACATGAAATTCTTGAAAAGACGAAAAAACTACAGATTCCTACTTGTGAAAACACACATATTAGTGAATCGATCCGGCAATTCTGAGGGACAGCCTTCGCAACGAGACCATGCGATGATTCCATAGAAAAATAATCCATTACGACATTTATCCCACTAGCAGGCGAGACGATCAATCATTCTTTCGCTGAACCACAATCGCGCCCATTCTTTCAGTTTGTCGTCCAACTAAAACCGACGTCCATACCTGTCGCTGAGACCGTTTCGAGTCCGAGAGCAAACGGCAAATCTCACAGCGGAAACATTCTACATCTCCCTGGTCAAAGAAATCCAGGGCTGTTCACGAAACTTCGGGTAAGGTCATGATGGCCTTCTTCTTCGACTTTCGGGACTCTTTCCTCGTCGAGTTGCTCGAGCGTGGAACCACAATCAATGCACACCGCTAGGAAAACACTGTACAGAAACTGCGCTATGAAGTCAAAAAGCCCAGGAATGCTGTCGCATGGAATCATCCTGCTGCAGGCTAACGCCCACCCCCGTTCTACCAATCAGCCAAAGGCTATGCACGCTTCAGCGATTTGGTTCGGAAACACTGCAGTATTGTCCGTATAGCCAGGATCTTTCATCGTATGACTTTAACATGCGTGGATTTCGGTTTCGGTCGGACGAGAAACCGAAAGAGTGGGTGCGGTTGTGTGTCCGCCAGCGGCCGACCACGTTCTACGAAACAGGAATTCATGGTTTCGTCTCCCAGAGGGATAAATGTTTTAAAGCGTATGGTGATTGCGCTTGAATGTAAGCATTCTGTTCTCCCCTTTTGCCGGCTGTTCGGTTTTCATTTGATTGCTCCTTATAACAAGGACCAGATGCTCGTCAGTACTTGCCTCAGATCCTGAGGCAGTAAGGCTCTAAAAGCATAACAAAACAAAGGGTTTAGAAACACGGAGACATCAGAAGAAAATGGAATGCTTCACATTCGTGGCAGGTACCTCCCAGAAACAGCAAGAAAGTTCACACAACTTCACAGAATGAAACTTCGCTGTCGGAGAGGGGAACCCTCGCAAGGAAACCAAAATGTATCGTCAATTTTCTGTAAAATATTCAGTCAATGTCAATCTTTACTAAAGATTGATCTGTCAGGAATTATTTTGCTGGAACAATCGACTGAACAGCTCTTCTTCAGATGTACCGGTACTAGAAAATTTCTTTCACCTGTCTTTGCTCTTTATAGACTAATTTCTGCATCTAACAGCGTGAAAATAAAGTAACAGCTTCCTCAGACAACATTTCACCCACATTATGTCAGCGGATGTTTTTTCAAAACGAATTCCATGCTAAGGAAGCATAAATTCTCAGGTAAGTCTCTTAAAAAACGTAAGGCTCATGATATTGACAATGGTTGCGTATCCTATGTATATACACGATACGCATTGTTAAAATAACTTTTCTGGGTCCTGTTTCTTTCTTCAACATTGTATTATTATTACATTTTCTTCTGTATGAATGGTGATAGTGCGTTTTAATTCGTGTCGAATCTCTAGAATGAGCTGATATGACCAACACACGTCCTCACAATAATGATACAGGCCGCTAATTTTATAGCTATGTCATCCCCCTACCTCGCTAAAAGATTAATTTAACAATTTCTTTAGTAACTCATTACCCACATTCATTCATTAACACAATTCTGTAGATCTCAAGAACAAGAAGGAACTTTAGGAAAGTAGGAAGTCTCAGAGCTTATATTTAAAAAAAAGGGAAACCTTTTTTATAAACTTTTTCTGCACAATATCTGATCAATCCTTAGCAGACATAATTATGGTTTGTATTCACCATTTGAACTTGTCATGGCTTGGATTCTACAGCGGACACTTTCGATGGAGTGTCTGTATATATGTGGAGGAACTGCGGCCAATTCTTCTTCAAGCCAAAACCATAGAAGGTAGTGAACCTAGACCTGGGGTTTGGAGCGAAGTCGTTGTTCTAACTCATCCCAAAGATGCTCCATTGGAATCAGCTCTGGAATCTGCCCAAGCCAGGTCATTTCAAAAATGTTTCTGTGAGAATGCATTGCCATTCTGAAGCAAACAGTCGTTGTCCTTTAACTGTTCCTATATTGTACTCAATAATAACTGATGTGAAATGAGTTCATATCCTTCCTTTCTTAAGCACAGAGGGAGTACCATAATCCAACTACGAAAAAATCCTCATACATTAACACCAACTCCACCGTTTACTGTTACCACCACAAGTGATGGCAGGTGACGTCCTTCAGGCATCTGCCAAGCCACAGGGTGCAAGGTGATTCATCACTGTGAATCACCCACTGTCCAGTGGACTCGCTGCCTCAAGTGTCGCTTAGTATAGAATAATGGAATGTGTGGCTTGTGAAGCCCTGGACCACTGTATCCTATTCCTTTTAACTTCCTAGTCACAATCACTGTGCAACCTGGACTGTTTGTATCACTTTGGAACTCACGGTTGACCCCTTCCGTTGATTTTATGCGATTTTGTGCAATCAACCTCCTCAATATTCGACGATCCAGGAGTGGAAATTAGCAAATTCAGCTAAAGCAAGACCAGTACTGCCTAGGCTACAATCGCTTCGGGCAGCTTTGAAAGAATTGAAATATAACTGACCCACACTCTAAGACAAAGACGCTCCACGAAGATATTATGCACGTCAGACGAAAATAGGTGCATGTGATGTACATGTACAGACCAAGAAATATTACAGTTTCAGAAAAAAATAGGTGACTGATTCAAGAGAACGAGCTTCACAAGTGTAACCTATATGTTAGCAGCTGTTCTATTTCGCACTGATTGATAGAACTGTTGTATGTCCTCCTGAGGGATATTGTGACAAATTCTGTACAATTTTCTTGTTAGCCAAAATCCCGAGCTGCCCTGGCCATAATGCTACAAAAATTCTCTGTTAGGGAGAGATCAGGCGACCTGGCTGGCCAGGGTAGGCTTTCGTAAGCACGAAGAGAAGCAGTAGAAACTCTCGCCGGTGGTGGAGGGGCAATATCTTGCTGAAATATAAGTGCAGAATAACTTGTGGTGAGGGATAACGGGACTGGTGTAGAACACAGTCGACGGACGGCTGTGCTTTAAGTGTGTCGCGCATGACAACCGAAGGAGTGCTATTATGAAAAGATATGGTACCCCAAACAGTCGCTCCTTCTCGTCGAGTCGCTTGGCGGACGACAGTCTGGATAATATCCTACTTTTGTCCGGATTATCTCCAGATAAATCTTCGCTGGTCATGGGGCTCAGTTCGAAGCGCGACTTATCACTGAAGACAGTTCTATCCCAGTCAACGCGATTCCAGGCAAAAGACATGTTTGAAGACGCTCCGGACGGTGGTGGGATACCGCTGTAAGGTCTGACAGCCAGGAGTGGCGGTCTGACATGCCATTTCTTTTCATAGCAGGACTCCTTTGGTTATCATTCGCGCCACCCTTACAGGACACTGGTACGTCGATGATATTCTACACACCGTTTTCTTGCTCTCTAGGGCAAACTACGCTGAGCTTACATTTCAGCAAGATAGTACCCACCCGCATATGACGAGAGTTCCTGCCGCTTGTTTTCGTCCTTGCGACACCCTGCATAGACCAGCTAGGCCCTTCTATCTCTCCTCAATTGAAAACTTTTGGAGTATTATGTGCAGGACCCTCCAATCTAATTTTGATGAGATATCTTTCCAGTTGTACAGAGTTTGTGATATCCCTTAGGAGGTCATTCAAATTATCCATTGCGTGATTCACTTGACCTATTTGTCAAGCATTTCCTCTTGAATAAATCACCCAATTTTTTTGACTGTATTGATGTATTTGTCTGTATGTGAACATCACTTCAACCGATTTTCAGCCCCTTCGTGGTGCGTGTTTTTTTTCATTTTTTTCTTACCGTGTATTTGTTACACAGGTGACATCCAATAACTAGTCACCCTGTGTAGTCATTGACCACTCCCGATCGATCCCTTCCGCTGCTACTGCTTCTCCGCTGACTATACAATGCTACACGCCACCTTTTATGCTGACACGTCCACTTTGTGTAACATTTGTTTGTGAATTTCAAAATAGATAGCAACGTCCAGAAACATTTCATCAGACAGTGTATACTAAATAAACAATAAAGCATCGCTTTACCAGCGAATCTTATTCGATTTCAATAAACTGAGTGAATAAATCAACAGGAAAGATGCTATTTTGACAAAATTGTTGTTCCACGTAACAGTGAATAACTGATGGACACTGACGTGACAGGAGTCGTGGAATACGTCATAGTATCGTGTCGGACCTCATTTTGCCCGGGGCAGAACAGAAACTCCACATGGCATGGGCTGAAGTTGTTGTTGGAAGTCCCCTGCAGATAATACTGGCTCCAAAGCCGTTCATAATTGCGAAATTGTTGCAGGTGCAGGAGTTTGTGCACGAAATGACCTCTCAATTATGCTCCATAAATGAGGAGCGCCGGAACAAAACCCGATATATCCACTTTTGCTGTATTCACGTGTTTGAGGTGTAGGGGGGAGATACTGGAGTAAATGCTGCCACAAAATAATTTTCAGCACAACGTGACATTAAGTGTCTTATGGTGTGTCTCTTCTTTTTATAGCTTGTGCAACAATTTAGAGATCACTATTTGTTACTTTCTGTATTAACCCATTACATCCCATCGTACGATTTCTCATACGCTTGGTCTTCTCAGATATATTTGTTTTCAGAAGCTCTTTGTCAATAACTGAAATACTTCTTTTACGTTTTATTGTTATTTTGAAGGTCCAGTGTTGAAATTGACAGTAGGAGTGGAGATAAGGATTGTTTATTTCCTGGTGGAAAGCATTTGTTCTAGTGCTATTGACTCTGCTGCTTCTCGTCATGGACAGGTGGTGAGTAATTATAAAATTGTTATGTGCACGTTCATAATTTCACTCGCATTATTACAGATTAGTAATTTGAATACTTAAATGCAATATATAAGCACAAATTGGAAAATAGTACTTTATCTGCTTTTTTGTGGCACTGGCTTATATCTTTACGTATGAAATATCATATGGGGGGCAGTAAGGGCTCATTTACTTACAGTTGGTCCTATTTATTTTAGGTATAATTTGGAAAAAGAGAGGGTCTTGGAAGAGTTTCTATGTATCCTGTTCTTGACAGAAGAAGATATTCAAAGTTTGTCTGATACATGTCAGGAGCTTAAATTAGTGCTTGTCCGCCAAATGATGATGAGATTATGCAAGTAGTGAAACAGTAGGACAACTTGCGACTGCCTAATGGTTTAGAGATAAAGGCTCTGGGACAAACTGCAGAGATAAGATCAGTAAATGTTGACGGCCTTGTGGAAAATGTTACGTCTTTATCCACTCAAGAGGAAAATACCTGCTGTTCCAAATCACGATAGCAGTCCCGAGTTAGGGAAGCAAGACACTGGATAGGAGAAAGGCTAGACTCTTTACAAAAATTTGAGGTATCTAGTGATCCTACACCTGATATAATAGAACAGCTCTGCACATCAAACTCGACTTCAATAGATCTTTTTCGTAAAGTTTTTGATGCTGATTTGGTTAAAATTCTGACGAGAGAGACACAAAAATATGCTGCTCAAAACGGGACACAGCATGCAAATAAGTCATGATGAAATCTACAAATACATTGCTATTTTCCTGTTATCTTGATACTGTAAGGTCACACATAGGCGTATTTACTGGAAGATCAGACCTGACACAATGTCCTTGTTGCGAATTCATCTCCAGAAATACTTTTGACAAAATTCATAGATTCTTTCATGTCAGTGATACTGACAGCATTTAAAAAGAAGAAATTTCAAGACAACAGAGAGCCTCTGGTGTCAAACATCTCCTTGGATGAGGCCATGGAGCCTTATTATGATCACCACGGTTTATAAGAGGGAAGCCAGTTAGCTATGGTTTCAAAAGGTGGTGTTTAGCTACATCTGATGTAGATCTCATTAAATTTCTCATTTGTCTTTAATTACTACAATGTCTTACTTTATTCATGTAATGCAGTACAGTTATTTAGTTGATTCTATTATATGAATTTGCCATCTATACCTGATGTGTAAATAAATAATAAAACCTTAAAATATAAATGAAAGGAATGTTACAACACCTTGAAATTATTATTGTGCTTTTTCTTCATTTATTCGTGTAATAAAAGATAATCACAAAAAATTCAGCATATTACTTGTGGTAAAGTTGTGTAAGGAATTCTACCCCTTACTGCCCATCCTATGATATATCATATCTCAATAACTTTACCCTTTACTGCCCATCGTAAATTATGAATTTAAAGTCACCATCATAAATTAACATTTATAATGTGACTATCAATCTATGTGGGCAGTGGATCTGAAATTTTATCAAAATCTAAAAAAATTAATTCTGGGAGATAATGGGTTCACAGCAAATGCGGATTTATCGGTTTTTGTTCCGGCGCTCCTCAAATGTTGGATGGGATTAACGTCGAGGTAACTGAGTGCCCAAATACACTCCTGGAAATTGAAATAAGAACATCGTGAATTCATTGTCCCAGGAAGGGGAAACTTTATTGACACATTCCTGGGGTCAGGTACATCACATGATCACACTGACAGAACCACAGGCACATAGACACAGGCAACAGAGCATGCACAATGTCGGCACTAGTACAGTGTATATCCACCTTTCGCAGCAATGCAGGCTGCTATTCTCCCATGGAGACGATCGTAGAGATGCTGGATGTAGTCCTGTGGAACGGCTTGCTATGCCATTTCCACCTGGCGCCTCAGTTGGACCAGCGTTTGTGCTGGACGTGCAGACCGCGTGAGACGACGCTTCATCCAGTCCCAAACATGCTCAATGGGGGACAGATCCGGAGATCTTGCTGGCCAGGGTAGTTGACTTACACCTTCTAGAGCACGTTGGGTGGCACGGGATACATGCGGACGTGCATTGTGCTGTTGGAACAGCAAGTTCCCTTGCCGGTCTAGGAATGGTAGAACGATGGGTTCGATGACGGTTTGGATGTACCGTGCACTATTCAGTGTCCCCTCGACGATCACCAGAGGTGTACGGCCAGTGTAGGAGATCGCTCCCCACACCATTATGCCGGATGTTGGCCCTGTGTGCCTCGGTTGTATGCAGTCCTGATTGTGGCGCTCACCTGCACGGCGCCAAACACGCATACGACCATCGTTGGCACCAAGGCAGAAGCGATTCTCATCGCTGAAGACGACACGTCTCCATTCGTCCCTCCATTCACGCCTGTCGCGACACCACTGGAGGCGGGCTGCAAGATGTTGGGGCGTGAGCGGAAGACGGCCAAACGGTGTGCGGGACCGTAGACCAGCTTCATGGAGACAGTTGCGAATGGTCCTCGCCGATACCCCAGGAGCAACAGTGTCCCTAATTTGCTGGGAAGTGGCGGTGCGGTCCCCTACGGCACTGCGTACGATCCTACGGTCTTGGCGTGTATCCGTTCATCGCTGCGGTCCGGTCCAAGGTCGACGGGCACGTGCACCTTCCGCTGACCACTGGCGACAACATCGATGTACTGTGGAGACCTCACGCCCCACGTGTTGAGCAATTCGGCGGTACGTCCACCCGGCCTCCCGCATGCCCACTATACGCCCTCGCTCAAAGTCCGTCAACTGCACATACTGTTCACGTCCACGCTGTCACGGCATGCTACCAGTGTTAAAGACTGCGATGGAGCTCCGTATGCCACGGCAAACTGGCTGACACTGACGGTGGCGGTGCACAAATGCTGCGCAGCTAGCGTCATTCGACGGCCAACACCGCGGTTCCTGGTGTGTCCGCTGTGCCGTGCGTGTGATCATTGCTTGTACAGCCCTCTCGCTGTGTCCGGAGCAAGTATGGTGGGTCTGACACACCGGTGTCAATGTGTTCTTTTTTCCATTTCCAGGAGTGTAGTTTGCTCGAAATGTCCGGGATGTTTTTTAAACCAATCGCGAACAACTGTGGCCTGATGACATGGCCGACTGTCAGCCACAAAAATTCCATAATTGTTAGAAACATCAAGACCATGAATGGCTGCAGATGGTCTCCAAGTAGCCGAACATAGCCAATTCCACTCAATTATCGGTTCAGTTGGACAAGAGTACCCAGTCCTTTCCATGTAAACACCGCCGATACCATTATGGAGCCACCACCACCGTGCACAGTACTTTGTTGACAATTTGGTCGATGTCTTCGAGAATTTTGTGCCAAACTCAATCCTGCCATCAGCTCTTACCAACTGAATACTGACATAAATGAATAACGACAGAATTCAGCTTACAACATATTATCGTCGTATAGGTTCGCAAAACGTCGTTACTTGCCGTGCAGCCAACAAGGAGTTTTCAGTCCTCAGTGTATATAACCAGATGCTTTTCGAGCCAAGCGTCTAATCTGATAAGTTCTTTTGAACTAGTAAGAGTTTCGAGTTCCTTGCTTTGTGATAGACGAGGATTTGTTGAAGAAACTTACAGCAAAGTACATAACTCGAATTTCAACACGAGACATGGTAGGAAGTCAATATGATAATAGCTTCTGTGTTGTGTAAAGTTTATGTAGTGTCAATAAAAATAGCGTGGCAGTTAGTAGCTCTCATGAGAGGAACTCTTGAGATATTTCACAACAATTAGAAGTAAATAACCAGAGAGAAGCAGGCGGTAACTTAAGCTGTAAGAAATTTTACGCTGGGGATTGGGTATCGGAGAACAGCAGCAAGCACCGACAATGCGTCTTATGGAGCCAATGCGCTTGACATGGTGCGGCAGGTAATCACGAAGCAATACGAATGCGGCTCAGTGCAGTGACTCAGAGCGGACACCAACGTGTGAACACAATTGTGCGCACACGTAGGTATATGAAGTCACTGGGGCGATGGTTCACGTTCGCACCTAGACACACGCACACACACACACACACACACACACACACACACACACACACACACAGAGAGAGAGAGAGAGAGAGAGAGAGAGAGAGAGAGAGATTGAGAGAGAGAGAGAGAGAGAGAGAGAGAGAGAGAGAGATTGAGAGAGAATTGCTTAACTGAGGTTGTGCCAATGGATCTCTGATGAACTGTCAAGGGAGCACATAGCAAATGGAATTTTCCATATTTTTGGTACTAGAATTTGATAATTCGAACATACCTTCCCCAAAGTCAGTCCCATGCGACTTATAAAAATACTCGAGCTTCAACTTTCCGGACAATATTTAATGTGTTAAACTAAGTTCTTCTTTCGGTGAACAGCTGTGACGTATAATTCTATATGTATATATCTTCGGTGCCTACAGTGTCACACAAATTTTTACTTTTAAAGGGGATCACTGAAGACTAATTCCATGGGTTCGTCCCTCAAATTTCTCCCTCATATCACAAAATTCTTCTAAATGTAGACTGGCAATGGCACGGAAAACGTTTCTGAAGAAAAGAAATTTGTTAACATCGAGTCTAGATTTAAGTGTCAGAAAGTCATTTCTGATAGTATTTGTATGGAGTGTAGCCATGTATGGAAGTGAAACATGGACGATAAATAGTTTGGACAAGAAGAGAATAGAAGCTTTCGAAATGTGGTGCTACAGAAGAATGCTGAAGATTAGATGGGTAGATCACATAACTAATGAGGAAGTATTGAATATGATTGGGGAGAAGAGAAGTTTGTGGCACAACTTGACCAGAAGAAGGGATCGGTTGGTAGGACATGTTCTAAGGCATCAAGGGATCACCAATTTAGTATTGGAGGGAGCGTAGAGGGTAAAAATCGTAGAGGGAGACCAAGAGATGACTACACTAAGCAGATTCAGAACGATTTGGGTTGCAGTGGGTTCTGAGAGATGAAGAAGCTTGCACAGGATAGAGTAGCATGGAGAGCTGCATCAAACCAGTCTCAGGACTGAAGACCACAACAACAACATCACAAAATTGTCATCTGATGTAGTACAAACTGAAAAAAATAAATTCCTTTTAAAGCACAGTTTCGTATATAATTTACATTCAAAACCTTACACTGTGTCACAGAACAAATTCTACATGGAGAATACTTTACATAAGTTTAAGGGAAGAAATGCTTCCGATAATTATTACAGTATTTAAAGAACATCAAAATATGAACAGGCTGAAATGAACAACCAGTACATGAGACTATGTTAATCGAATCAACTGTAAAAAGCTAAGGAGCATATTATTAGCAAAATGAGAAATATGCTTCTCAATTGGGAGTAAATCAAAACAGTCAGAATGGCTGAAAGACAGCACAATAACACGAGTCGTAAACGAATAAGAGCTAATCAACTAAGCAAATAAGTCAATAGGCAAATATGAGATGCCAACAAAATGAGAGCTGGCCGAACTCCGTCGGCACTTATATACGTTTGCGCTCGTGGCGGCACCTGGCGGCCCGTACGCAAGTTGTGCGATTGCTATCGCAGGTCGACTCTTAATCTATGATGTTACACAGCGTACCTCTGTGGTACAGAGTTCGTTCATTTTCTGGAGGGTCTGGGCTTGATTCTAGATGGAATAAAGTTTTTAAACAAAGGTAAATGTTCTACGGCATTTCTTTGGAGCGTAGAATATGTAGAGGACACGAGAAATTTCATCGATAGATTATGTTTCGTATCAGTCATTGTCTTTCATGTTTTTCCGTTCAATTCGAACACCTACAGCATTTAAATATAAAGTTCATCAAATATATGGCAATTAATACATCTAATTGTAATTTTTACCTCAAATGCACGTCGTCTTATTTATAATTATACATTGCACAGAAAAATCTAATTTTCATCGTAAGCAGAATTCGTAGTTAAGATCGTTTATAAAAGTTTGTAAGTAGGCTGTTTAGGTTTTTTTATTGGTAACGCCGCCGCCACGTAGCGCTCTGTATAAAAATCACTGGCTGTGCCGTGTGCAGTCTGTGGCTAGTTTGCATTGTTGTCTGTCATTGTAGTGTTGGGCAGCACCAGCCGGATGCTCACAGCGCGTAGCGTTGCGCAGATGGAGGTGAGCCGCCAGCAGTGGTGGACGTGGGGAGAGACATGGCGGAGTTTTGAAATTTGTAAGAATTGGTGTCATGAACTGATATATCTATTATGACTATAAAGGTAAATACATTGTTTGTTCTCTATTAAAATCTTTCATTTGCTAACTATGCCTATCAGTAGTTAGTGACTTCCGTAGTTTGAAACTTTTAGTTAGCTGGCAGTAGTGGCGCTCGCTGTATTGCAGTAGCTTGAGTAACGAAGATTTTTGTGAGGTAAGTGATTTGTGAAACGTAAAGGGTAATGTTAGTCAGGGGCATTCTTTTGTAGGGATTTTTGAAAGTCAGATTGCGTTGCGCTAAAAATATTGTGTTTCAGTTTAAGCACAGTCGTGCACAATTGTTCTAAGGGGACGTTTCAAGTTTACTAATGGAAATAATTAAAAATTACAAATTAATTCCTTCTGCATTCACACAAATGCTTTTATAACATGCTCCTTTGTTTATAGATTTGGTTCCGCTGGGTTTCGAGTGCAAATCCTCACACGTCAGGCGAGCACATAGCCAAGAAGATTGTAGAAATTACACCATCTTAGCTTAGCATAGAAAAACGGGTCGGAAAGCTTCATAGTAAATTATCTCAAGTATTTTTGAGAGATACATCGAACTCCTTTGGGAGAGGCGTATTTGAGTTCTGAACGTCACGTAACATAAATATAAAAAAAACATTATAAAATTCTAACTGCTGTGTGGTCCTCTCGCAAGTTAGTAAACCCCGTTTTCGGCTCTCGCACAATACGGACGTGTTAATCATTAGTGCGCTCCACACGATCGCAAACTAGTTTATTTTTATAATTAAAGTGGAGTTACTCACGGAGGTCCAGTGTTGGCTGTAATTATGGTATGAGAGTACCAGTTGCTAGATATGTTAACACGTTATAGCGAAGCTGATGTGCGCTGGAAAACAAAAAATCTTTCCAATTTTTTCCACCAAATGCTAATCTTTTTCTTTGTAAATTCGTTCCACATAACCGCGATAGAATATCCCCCATGTTTCGGTGCCATAATTGTAGTCGACACTGGATCTCTGTGAATAGCTCCACTTTAACTGCATCCAAGCAGTGTTTCCACAGAGGGAGTGAGAGTAGGGCATCCATATAAGTGGCGGATAAGCTCAGAGAAACCTACCTGCGGAAAAAGCTACCTTTAACTTTTTTTTGTGAAGTGGCGTCAAAATGACATGCCTTCCATAAAACTCGATGCGAACACGGAACACGATAGCAGTCGAAAATGAATAATTCTGCGGACGCCATATTTCATGTATGTATTTTGCTATTTTTCGTATTGGTTTAAGCCATTTCAACGCAATGCTGCACTGAAGATTTATCAGAATCACGTCACTGTTGGTATGATTTGTTGTAATTAAATGCCAGTTATTTATTTATTTACACGCCATGTTCCGTAGGATCAAATTAAGGAGCAAATCTCCAAGACCGTGGAACGTGTCAGTACATAAATTACAACATAAAGTAATAACAGACAAAGAGAAAATATTTATGAACCCGAAACAAAGCGGTCCATAAATTTAAGTAAGCGCAATCAACAACATAACAAGATTCAGCTTAATTTTTCAAGGAACTCCTCGACAGAATAGAAGGAGTGACCCATGAGGAAACTCTTCAGTTTCGATTTGAAAGCGCGTCGATTACTGCTAAGATTTTTGAATTCGTGTGGTAGCTTACTGAAAATGGATGCAGCAGTACACTGCACACTTTTCTCCACAAGAGTTAATGAAGTCAGATCCAAATGCAGGTTTGATTTCTGCCAAGTACTAATTGACTAAAACCTGTTTTTTTTTTTAACTGTCCAGTTTTACTAATCATATGCACATTCTGTGAAATTAAAACGTCAATTTTTGTTGAATTGTGTGTCATAAACTGTAAAAACTGAGTCTCACTGTGATTTAGCATTAGTTTATTTTCTATAATCCATGAACTTTGGTCATGAATTGCACTATTTGAAACTGAGTCAATGTTGCACACGACATCCTTTACTACCAAGCTAGTGTCATCAATAAACATAAATATTTTAGAGTTATTCGTAGTACTAGGCGGCACATCTCTTATTTAAATAAGGAACAAGGGTGGTCCCAACACTAATCCCTGGGTCACGCCCCACTTGACTGTACCTCATTCAGACCCCACATTACAGCCATTCTCAACTTAGTGAATAATGACCTTTTGCTGGTTGTTGATAAAGTAAGAGGTCAATCAATTGTGAGCTACTCCCTGTATTCTGTACTGGTCCAACTTCTGGAGTAATATTTTGTGATCAACACAATCAAATGCCTTAGTAAAATCAAAAACATATGCCTAGCGTTCGAAACCTTTCGTTTAACCCATCCAGTACGTCGCATCCAAAAGAGAGTATAGTTGTTAAACGACTTCAAAAGCCAGATTGTACATTTGACAGCGAATCTTGCGGTATAAAATGGTCAGTTGTCATTACACGCCGGGCGTAGTGGCCGAACGGTTATAGGCGCTACAATCAGGAGCCGCGCGACAGCTACGGTAGCAGGTTCGAATTCTGCTCGGGCATGGATGTATATGATGTCTTTAGGTTATTTAGGTTTAAGTAGTTCTAAGTTCTAGGGGACTCATGACCACAGCTGTTACGTCCCATATTGCTCAGAGTCATTTTTTGTCATTACACACACAGCCTTTTCAATAACTTTAGCAAAGACTGAAGGCATAAAAGTAGGTCTAAAGTTATCTACATAATCCCTTTCTCCCTTTTTATAAAGTGGCTCTACTACTTTAATCGTTCAGGAAACTGACCATTCCTAAAGGAAAAATTACAAATATGGCTAAATACAGGGCTAACATGCACAGCACGGTACTTTAATATTCTGCTAGGATGTCATAACCATGAGAGTCCTTAGTCTTTAGTGGCCGAACGGTTCTAGGCGCTACAATCAGGAGCCGCGCGACAGCTACGGTAGCAGGTTCGAATTCTGCCTCGGGCATGGATGTATATGATGTCTTTAGGTTATTTAGGTTTAAGTAGTTCTAAGTTCTAGGGGACTCATGACCACAGCTGTTACGTCCCATATTGCTCAGAGTCATTTCTTGTCATTACACACACAGCCTTTTCAATAACTTTAGCAAAGACTGAAGGCATAGAAGTAGGTCTAAAGTTATCTACATTATCCCTTTCTCCCTTTTTATAAAGTGGCTCTACTACTTTAATCGTTCAGGAAACTGACCATTCCTAAAGGAAAAATTACAAATATGGCTAAATACAGGGCTAACATGCACAGCACGGTACTTTAATATTCTGCTAGGATGTCATAACCATGAGAGTCCTTAGTCTTTACTAATATAGTTATTGACTCAACCTCAAATCTCCCCCTTGTCTGTATCACAGAGGAGTATTTCAGGCATCAATCTCGGAAAGGCATTTGCCAAGAAAGTTATGTGATTCCCTTTAGAAACTAAATTTTTATTTAATTCACCAACAATGTTCAGAATAAGATTGTTACATACTGTACAACATTTTTAAGCACTTTACAATACTGTTTGTAATGCGCTACTGTAGCTTGATTGTAACTACTTCTAACATTTTGATATAATTCCCACTTTGTTTTACATGATATCCTTATCCCATTAGTCAGCCACTGAGGCTGGCTATTACTGTTAGTGCCCCATTCAGGACGCTCTAATGGAATATCGTCAGTGAAAGTCATCAAATACATTGTAAGAAGGAAGATACTATCACAAGTTGTATGAGTTCACAGCTGCTTTTTGAATAGAGGCAGGGAGTTACGAAATAGAAGGAAGCAGAATAGAGTCCTACACTGTAATATTTCTTTTCACCTTCTCAATTGTAAAAGATTCTTGTGTTTTCAAACCACATCCTCCCACCTCTAACTGCCTATCACCTCCACTCTCTCTAATTCTCCATCTCGTCCACCCCTCTCTTTGGCAATTTCCCCCACCCCCTGTCTCTGACCATAGCTTCCTCCCTGCTCACTCTGACCATACCCTCCATCCCATCTCTTTTTCCACTTCCATCTCCCTGCTTTCCCTTTCCACATGCCCCCTTCCACTCTACACCTTAGACCTGCCTGATGCACCTTCCACTCCTCCCCTATCTCTATTCATTTCCTCCTCCACTTCCTCTGTCTATCCCCTCCTCTGCCCATCTCAACCTCTCCCCAGCCATTCTCAGAGGCACATGTAGCACACGAAATACAGTTCTGTAACGGAGGCTGATACTATATCCACAACATACCCTTCATGTAGGGGAGACTTGCCACCAAGGGCTTGAAAATCAATTATTTGCTCTCATATATAGACCACCATATAAATCATGTCCACAAAGCGGGGCAATACTATGAACCAACATGCGTGTCATTCAGGGCAGACTACATCTTGGGGTCTGGAAAATTGGTTCTTGCCCCTGAAATGTATGCAGCCATAGAAAGGAGATTGATTTAGCAAGCCGATACTGTGCCCACTTGAGGCACCTGTCATGCCAGGTAGTCTATACATTAGGGGCTGAAAAAAAGTACGTTTTGCCCTTATCTCTGCTCCTGATAAAGTTAGGAGGTTACAAACCCCACAGTACTGATACTCATGGACCGTGATGTTTCTGGGCAAAATTTGGTGCACATTGGTATAGGTCAACACATGCATTTGCACGTATACATTCTGCTTTATATTTCTAACTGCTAAGAGTGCGCTCTCAGGAATGATTATGATCGAATTTTTGACTGCAGTCTCATTAAAAAATCAAATTGTAAATTGCTGCTACTGCAATGAGCATTAATAACATTTCCATAATTTCTCGTTATTAATTGGCTCTTTTTCATGATCTGTTGTGATTTATGAGGGCATGATAAGACAGGAAACTTATAGTACAACTTAAATTTCTACAAGTGGAAAGAGATATAGTGACATATTCTTCCACATCACAAATATGTGTTTGTGTATTTTCCAGTTTGTCGCGATTCCCAAGTCTGTAATTTGGCAGGAATCTAGAGAACAGTTTAAATTGCTGTAAGTGAAACGAGCACTTGATAGCAAATGTAGAAACGCAGCAACCGTGGATGAAAGTAGCTTCTCCTCTTAATCGGAAGCTTTCGCATGTCGTAGAAACTGTATTTGTTCTCTTATCGATCTAGATTGAGCAAAAATAACCACATAACCTCTGTCTCACACTGGTGTCACTAAACAGGCGGTGATGGAATCCTATGTCCAATAACCTGTATGATGGTTTACACTGCAGACAATGGCAGTAGTGGAACAACAGTAATAGTCTCAATGCAGATTTTAAAACAATAACAACAGAAGGATTTACACCAACAGAGTCAACAATAAAAGCTGCACTGATAACAATAGAATATATTGTAACTATAATAGGAGCTATATAAGCATTTACTACATTGTCCACAACTCAAGCAACAGTGGTTACTACTGTTAGAACAACAACTGAATCTATGTCTGTGATATATAGGAAACAACATAAACGTATTTGCACTGAATTTAACACAGAACCTCATGTAGATGGTGACATGGTACAGACACCTGTCATATATGCTGCTGAAAGTAGCCTAATCAATGGGGGATCAGCAATCTCTTCCAGTAGACAAAATGTATGTACATAGAAATTACAACAATTAAAGTATAATGGATCTGGGAGTCTTTAGTGTGTTTACTCAGAACCTACACAGAAATATTGGAAATTTATATCCTACATCTACATCTACTCCTATGTCAACATTTATATAAACACTCTCGAAACCACTGTGAAGTGCATGGTAGAGTGTACATCCCATTGCTCCAGTTATTTGGGTTTCTTCCCAGTCCACTCATTTAGAAAGTGTGGGAATAGTGCCTATTTAAATGCTTTTGTGCATGTTATACTTAATCTGATCTTGTCAGTGGGGATAACATGTAGGAGTTTGTGGTACCTAGAGTCAAGATTTAATTCTGGTTCTTGAAACTATGTAAGTGGGCTTGTTCAACATAGTTTACATCTATCTTCCAGAGTCTACTAGTTCAGATATTTCAGTATTTCTGTGACACTCTTCCATGCTACTTTTCCTGTAACCGTTTGTGCTGTACTTCTCCTTATTTATTTAACATCTCCCATTAGTCCTATTTAAAATAAGTCACACATGGGTTTAGTCTGATTGCCTTACTCTAGTATTCTTCCAATACTCTAAATTCTGCCACCTGTTTTACTTATGACTGAGCTCATTTGTTCATTTCATTTCATATCCCTGCACAGTGTTAAAACCAGGTATTCATAATATACCAACAGATTCACTGATATTATAGTCATAACACATACATTTTTCGTTTTATAAAATGCATAATTTTATATATCAGAACTTTTAAGGCTAGTTGACTGTCTTTACGCCACTTTCAAATCTTATCAAGTTCTGATTGATTATTTATGCAGCTTCTTGCAGACGTTTCTTCATTATAGATAGCTGCATAATCAGGGAAAAGTTTGTGGATATTATTACTTGTAATATTTGGGAAGATAATTAATTTACAACATGAACAGCAATGATCCCCACACACTGCCCAGGAGTGCATCTGATGTTACTTGCACACCTGACTCTGACTCTCCATCCTAGATAACTTTTTGTGTCCCCCCTACCAAAAACTCAACAGTCAAGTCAAACATTTTTCTTTGATATCCAAAAGAGTTGTGCATTTGATAACAAGCATAGATGTGGTACACACAAGGGAACATTCCCAAATGTGAATAATGATCCTGATGACACTTGGTTGGTGTGCAAAGGGTGCAAAATAATGAAATATGCATTGCTTTATTGGTGCCCAATTTCATTTTCAAAGGGTAAAATACAACACAAAAGTAATTTGGCAAGTTAGGCTTGGAGAAAATATCTTGCAGATGATGATAAATAAAAAAAAATTATCTCATATAAAAGTTGGTAAGCAGTTAACATTCTTGAAAATTGTATAATCAAATGTTGTAATAATCTGAAAATTTGCAGTATACCCTAACACTAATAATTAATTTTGAACATTGGAAACTTTTGTTAGAACATAGATTAAAGAAACTTCCAACTTAATTGTATTTTCCTGTAATGAAGGTAGTTTCTGAAATACTATTTTCAGACTATAAGCTGTAGGCAATGTGCTGTCAGAGTATTTTCATTATACCTAATTAAATTATTTAACCATTCATTATTGGTCTAGTTAATTATTTTAACTACATTTGTTTCATATTTTAAATTTCTTTTTCATTTTACATTCATTTTCTAGTTTTTAGTTCACTATTTCATATATATGTAATTTGTTAATCTAAAATAAAAAGGAAGGTATTATTATCATAAAATATCACTACAATAATGATACTCTGTAAATAAATGCTCACAATGTGAAGTTTACTTACACCATGCACATAAAATGAACAAAATTGCTTCATATAATAGGCACAACAGAGAACACTTATAATACAAAATTCAGTAGGATTTCAAATTGTTGTATCAGGCGTATTTCAGAAGATTGATAAGCCATGGTAAAGAGATTTCATTGTGTACTGGTGACTGCACTTCATCATATTGTTTCTCAAGTGTAGATTGACAGCGTAATCACTCAACAGAACTAGGTCTGGTAATCCTGTCACAATGTTGTAAACATCTCAAAACCATGCCTATGCCATTAAGTCCTTTGTGACAACCTAATGAACAAGTTCATTACCACCAGATATCACAGTGAAAATGGTTTTTCACTCTGACCACCCACTTTTTCATAGTTTCAAAAGACACTAACGGTAAATTTGGACTCGATAATCACTTTTTGAATCCCCAAATGTTATAAACAAACATCTGGCCAAGTCAAAATATATTTGAGAGACGTTTTACGTCAAAATATATTTGAAAGACGTTTTCTTTCTCAGTTAGGGAGAAAAATCTGTATTATAGTTAGCTTCTTTTTAACTTCTTGTGGCTCTCAATGTGAAAGAACTGTATAGAGCATCATACCTGAGGAAAGAAAATTGTTCATCAGGTACAGGTACAGGTACAGTCGTAAGATGTATATGGCTTTCAATGGAGTAACTATTTGAGAGGATTTTCAGATCTATTTTCATTGAATGATTATGATGTTAATCTCCACTTGAAAAATAATATAATGAAGATGTAGTCACTAGTACATAATTAATTCTCTTCTCCAAGGCTTACCAAACTACTGAAATTTGCATGGTGAAAATGGAGATATTTAGAGGGTCACTTGAGACAGTTTGAAATCTTACTGAGTTTTCTTTCCTGTTGTGTTCTCTGCCATGTACATTATATGAAGAAGTTTCGTTTATTTTATGTGTGTGGTTTAATAAATGTTATGTTTTAACCATTTGTTTACAGATGTTTGTTTTTGAAACGATTTTATATGATAATACTGTGTTATTTAATATTTTCAATTCACAAGATATGCACATACAAAACGGTAAATTAAAAAATAAATATAAAATATAAAATGCCAATTTAAGACATAAAACAAATGTTAGTAACATAAAGAAGTAGAGTAAGAAAGAACGTGTACATATTTTAATTAGATACGCTGAAAATATTTCCAGAATGAAATTTTCACTCTGCAGCAGAACGTGTGCTGTTGTGAAACTTCCTGGCAGATTAAAACTGGGTGCTGGACAGAGACTCGAACTCGGGACCACTGCCTTTGGTGAGCATGGCTCTAGCAAGGAGCACTTGCCCACGAAAGAGAAAATTCCCGAGCTCGAGATTCGGTCCATTACACAGTTTTAATGTGCCAGGAAAATTCGTGCTGCAAATACTCTGACAGCATAGTGTTAAAACTTGTTTTCAAAAATGATATTTCAGGAACCAGTGTTATTACGTGTGAATGTATGTAGCTTAAAAGCTTCTTTAATTTAGGTTTAACAAAACTTGCATTTGTCAGAATGATCCGTTCTTCTAGTCAAGTTGGGCCACAAATTCCTCTTCTCCCCAATTATATTCAATACCTTCTCATTAGTTACAGGACCTCCCCCATCTAATCTTCAGTATTCTTCTGTTCCACAACATTTCAAAAGCTTGTATTCTTTTCCTGTCCAAATTATTTATCGATCATGTTTCATTTCCATACATCACTACACAAATACTTTCAGAAAAGACTTTCTCACACTTAAATCTGTATTCAATGTTAATAAATTTCTGTTCTTCACAAACGCTTTCCTTGCCATAACAAGTCCACATTTTATATCCTCTCTGCTTCGACCATCCTTAAATAGTTTGCTACTCAAACAGCAAGTACTTTAAGTGTCTCTTTTCCTAATATAATTCCCTAAACATAGCATGATTTAATTGAAATACATTCCACTACCCTTGTTTTGCTTTTGATGATGTTCATCTTATATCTCCAAGACGCAGTCCATTACTTTCATCCGCTCTTCCAGGTCCTTTGCTGTCTCTGACAGAATTACAATGTCATTACCAAACCTTAAGAGTTTAATTTCTCCTCTCTGGATTTTAGTTCCTACACTAAATTCTTCTTTTCTTTACTTTACGGATTCTTGAATGAACAAATTGAATAACACCAGGAAGAGGATACAACCATGTCCCACTTCCTTCTCAACCACTGCTTCCTTTTCGTGCCCCTCTTATGACTGCCTTCTCCTTTCTGTGCAAATCATTAATAGACTTACCCTCCCTGTATTTTACCCCTGCCTATTCACAATTTGAAAACGAGTATTCCATACGACTTTGTCTAAAGCTTTATTTAAGCCTTAAATGCCTTTCTAAACTTAGTTTCTAAGGTAAGTCGTAGGATTAGTATTGCCTCGCGTTTTCCTACATTTCTATGGAATCCAAACTGATCTTCCTCGAGGTAGGCTTCTACCAGTTTTTCCTTTCGTCTGTAAAGAATTCGTGACAGTATTTTACAATAGCTAATTAAACTCATAGTTCGGTAATGTTCACACTTTTTTTTTCTTTGGAATTGGAATTATCACATTCTTCTTGAAGTCTGAGGGTATTTCGCCTATCTGAAACATCTTCCCCACCAGATGGAAGAGTTTTGTCGTGACTGGCTCTGCCAAGGCTATCAGCAGTCTTCACGGAATGTCGTCTACACCCGGAATCTTCTTTCTACTTAGATCTTTCAGTGCAATGTAAAATTCTTCACGCAGTATCGTATCTCCCATCTCATCTTCATCTTCGTCCTCTTCCACTTACATAACATTGCCCTCAAATACATCTCCCGTGTATACAACCTCTTTGTACTCCTTCCACCTTTTGGCTTTCCCTTCTCTGCTTGGGAGTCATTTACCATCTGAGCTCTTGATATCCATAAAGGTGATTCTCTTTTCTCCAAAGGTCTCTTTTATTTTTCGGAAGGCGGCATCTATCGTTACCGCAGAGATATATGCTTCTACATCCTTGTTCTGTAGCCATTCCAGCACAGCCGTTTTGCATTCACTGTCGATCTCATTTTTGAGATGTCTGTATTCCTTTTCGCTTGCTTGATTTGCTGCATTTTTATAGTTTCTACTTTCGTCAATAAAATTAAGTATTTCTTGTGTTACCCAAGGATTTCTACTAGATCTCGTCTTTTTACCCACTTCATCCTCTTCTGCCTTCTCTATTTCATCTCTCAAATCTACACAATGTTCTTCTACTGTATTCAGTGATGTTTCACAGGTTGTCACGTACTGTCCACTTCAAAACTCTAAGCATCCCAATCAATTGGTGGACGATTAGTCTCCTCCTATGATTACAATATTATTGAGAACTGACATTTGGCCCAGCTTTCCTAGCGAACTGAGATTTTCCCTAAGGTGTTTGGTTACCTGAGGTTGCTAATCTGGTGGTCGACGGAAGGACTTTATAATAATTTTATACACACCACGGATACTGAGCTTTTCCAAACAATCTCGCATACAGCCTCACTTTCTGTTACAGTTAATTTTAATTTCTTGCCAACTACGATTAATACACAACCTCCAGATCTCATTATCCCATTCACTATTGTCAACTTAGGATTTTAACCAAATTTCTGTATTTAGTATTATGTGAGTCTCGCTGCTTTCTTGGAGCGCTTCAGAGAAAATTTGCGTCTTTTATGGATAAAATATACCACTGTTTCTACGTTGCTAAAGCTCTGACTGATAACCACTAGGATTTTAATACATTCGCCTGTAGGGAAGAGGGAGTGTTCCTAAAGTTATTGTTATCTCGAATGGATGAAGAGTAGCCTAATCTAAAATACCTTTTGTGCGCACACCAAAAAGCCAGTGGCCTGGGTAGCAGAATTAGGTGTGTAGTGTATACCTGACCCGCTTAGGGAAGAAAGGAAGAGTATATGAGTAGATTATGAGTTAACACCCGGTCGGTGTCGAGGTCATTATAGACCGAGGACAAGATTGAGTTGTTTCAATGATGGGGAAGGAAAATTGGCCGTGTTCCTTGAAAAGTACCTTCTCTGCATATCCATGGAGCGATTTAGGAAAACAACGGAAGACAAACAATTCTCAGCATAGCTCGTCACAGATTCTTCTGGTGGAAGCCTTTCATTCGGATCAGAATCACGGACTCACAATCTTTTTCTTGGAAAAGGCTGATAATTGTGGGCTTCCTTGAAACCCTGCGAAGAAGGCTCGGATTCTCAAACTTCTCTGCCACTCACTGGAATGATCCAAATATGACCTAAAAGCACAGACGGCAGGTATCGTTTGTTCCAACATGCACCACAGTCAGTGGCTGCCGGTAAAGCCTCTCCATATTTTGAATGAGGTCTGCAGTCATACACACTGATTGCATATAATGTCCCTTCCCATACTTTGCTGCCATTTCCTTAAGTACCATTATTAGCCTCTCATTTGAACTCCTGACGATTCGTAAACCCATACCCTTTTGTATTTGCCTGTGAATATGGTGCACAGCACGTTTCCGAAGTAGTGAAATGAGTCCCACTCGTTCAGTTTCGATTTCAGTCGAAGACAGCGCATCAAACTTGTTGGTTATGGGGATGACTGTAGCACAATGAATTTTCTCTTGCTCCTGCCTCTGTCTAACTAGATCAACCTCTGTTACGCGACCCAGTGAAATGAACAAGTAGGATAATTTTGTGTCGTCACGCTGTCACTGTAGGCTTGTACCATGGCAAGAAAGGAGAGGATGTTGTTTGGTGGCCAGTATCCTCTTTCTATAACACAACTGCACGCGTGTGTTAACAGGGTTCTTTATTAATATAAAGAGCTACTTAACTTAAGCTTCCATGCGCTATGGTACAGACTCTTCCTTGAATAGCCTACGTCAGCCTCACTGTTGGCGAAGTACAAAGCACGCAGAGTACTGTCTAACTCTGAGCTGGCGTTTGAGCTAACTAGGGTGCGACTCCCACTGGCGTGCGAGTGATGACTTGACTCGTTGACTCCCTGTGTTATTGACTGGGCGATCTAAATACTGGCGGTTGAAAGGGCGTTGGTGGCGCGTTGCTTGCGAGTCTCCATTTGGCCTCCCTTCTGATAGGTACGTTGCTTGCATCTAGTATCGATCTTCTCGCAAACTCTTTGCCGTCTGGTGTGCTGGCGACAGCTTCCGTCAGCACAGATAAATGTTGTACTTCCTGCAGAGCACACAGTATCCACAGGAGGAGATAGTACTCGAGGTAGCCCTCCAAGTATACCCATTCGCAGCAGCTTCCAGTCACTCAAAGGCCGTCAGGGATGTCTCCAGCATACACGGTGAGGCTACATTGCGGTTTATATATTGAGTAATTCGTATCCATCTTAATAAACAGTATCATAAACATTAGTCATTCAGGCAGGAGTAGAGTGAAATTGAATTGGAGTCAGCTACAGCAGCGAATTATCTACTGGAGCTACCTTTATTTAAAGAGATGAGTCTTAATGTGTGAATTCCCAGTGTCCTGCTACATAAATACAGAGTCACACAATTTTGACATAACAATAACAAGTAAGAAAATACAAACGGAAATAACCAGTTATTAGCGTCAAACGACACACGTGGAGAACTGGTACCTACAAAGAAATTAATGTGCAGCTACCGGTCTGCAAGACTGCGTTTTTGTCTCAAGCACTACGTTACAACGATACTATGTTACAATTTTCGGTACGACATACTGATCCAGTTATACCATGCAGAAATTATTTACAACATAACCCTTGCACCCCACAGAGCTAAAGTCAGTTTAGTTGCAGTAAGTCGGTAATCAGCATTCAGTAGAGGTTTACATGGAGAAAATACAGCAGACTTCTTTTCGAGACATTATCCTTTACGTCTTTCCACCTCTCTGACACCAAGCTTAAACAAGTCCTCAGAGTTTAATAGTTAGTCGGAATTAGCGACCTTAAAAGATTTTGTGGATTGTCATTTCTCTTCATTACGATGACGTAACTCATTACAAAAGGGACACTTAGCCACCACGAAAAAGATTACCGCGGGCTTCCAGACCAAGTGATGAAATGTCACGTGGACAGGTCAGGTGTATTGTAACTTTTCGACATGCATTTGAGAATTTCTAAAAATCTGGAGTCATGATTGTGTGAAACAAATGACTAGTAATTTACAGCCAAATGTCGGAGATTTTTTTCAAAAGCATTTTTTCCGCTGTTACGAAAATGAAATGCCTGCATGCAACAACCGCATTTATCGCCTGCTCTTGTTACTCACGGAAATAGAGGTTGTCGTGTCCGATGGCGAATCGTATTACACAGCGCGTGTTATTATTAATATCAGCCATTTTACATCTGCATCAGGGTAATTGTCTACTACTACCTCTCCATGTCTAAGGTGCTTCAGCTGTACGCATTCCTGTTTCACCTGCTTGTTTTATAAAGTGATTTAGTCATCTTCTAGGTGTTTCATAAAGTCATGGAGAGCAGTAAAGAATTGGATTAGTCAATTTACCGTCCACCGCCAGGCTGTATATCCGACCACTTCATTAATAACCTCCATCTTATTAAATATGTGATTTTTATCTCTTTCTCCCAGCTATAGTTACTTACTACTATGCCGCCGTCTTTTCGACACCTCTTGCTCACAGTTTATGTAGTATCAATCACCAGTAAGTGTGTAAATAGTTAAATAATTAACGAAATAGTTCACGCGTGAACATCCGAATATCATTGTTCAAAGGGCACAATATTTTGGCTAGCGACCACGTTACCATCGCTTAATGTGCTGACGAACTGATCGCCACGAATTTTTTTCTTTGTTCAGAATTAGTGCGGGTTCCCAGGCATTACTGAACTTATAGCCGCTATTACGATTCATCAACGTTTCCCTTACCTTGACTTCGATGGGTTATTTAGTGACACAGTCTACGAAGTTAGAGGTCGTAAACCATTCGATGTTTTTCAGGCAGGCAATGTACCGCTACTGTCGTCTTGTTAGCCTGCTGCAGTCTCGTATCGCGTACTGTCAAACGTCTTTGACGAAAATATCAGCGGTACACCACACTGCATATACACAAAATACACTCCTGGAAATGGAAAAAAGAACACATTGACACCGGTGTTTCAGACCCACCATACTTGCTCCGGACACTGCGAGAGGGCTGTACAAGCAATGATCACACGCACGGCACAGCGGACACACCAGGAACCGCAGTGTTGGCTGTCGAATGGCGCTAGCTGCGCAGCATTTGTGCACCGCCGCCGTCAGTGTCAGCCAGTTTGCCGTGGCATACGGAGCTCCATCGCAGTCTTTAACACTGGTAGCATGCCGCGACAGCGTGGACGTGAACCGTATGTGCAGTTGACGGACTTAGAGCGAGGGCGTATAGTGGGCATGCGGGAGGCCGGGTGGGCGTACCGCCGAATTGCTCAACACGTGGGGCGTGAGGGTTCTGCAGTACATCGATGTTGTCGCCAGTGGTCGGCGGAAGGTGCACGTGCCCGTCGACCTGGGACCGGACCGCAGCGACGCACGGATGCACGCCAAGACCGTAGGATCCTACGCAGTGCCGTAGGGGACCGCACCGCCAAATCCCAGCAAATTAGGGACACTGTTGCTCCTGGGGTATCGGCGAGGATCATTCGCAACCGTCTCCATGAAGCTGGGCTACGGTCCCGCACACCGTTAGGCCGTCTTCCGCTCACGCCCCAACATCGTGCAGCCAGCCTCCAGTGGTGTCGCGATAGGCGTGAATGGAGGGACGAATGGAGACGTGTCGTCTTCAGCGATGAGAGTCGCTTCTGCCTTGGTGCCAATGATGGTCGTATGCGTGTTTGGCGCCGTGCAGGTGAGCGCCACAATCAGGACTGCATACGACCGAGGCACACAGGGCCAACACCCGGCATCATGGTGTGGGGAGCGATCTCCTACACTGGCCATACACCTCTGGTGATCGTCGAGGGGACACTGAATAGTGCACGGTACATCCAAACCGTCATCGAACCCATCGTTCTATCATTCCTAGACCGGCAAGGGAACTTGCTGTTCCAACAGGACAATGCACATCCACATGTATCCCCTGCCACCCAACGTGCTCTAGAAGGTGTAAGTCAACTACCCTGGCCAGCAAGATCTCCGGATCTGTCCCCCATTGAGCATGTTTGGGACTGGATGAAGCGTCGTCTCACGCGGTCTGCACGTCCAGCACGAACGCTGGTCCAACTGAGGCGCCAGGTGGAAATGGCATGGCAAGCCGTTCCACAGGATTACATCCAGCATCTCTACGATCGTCTCCATGGGAGAATAGCAGCCTCCATTGCTGCGAAAGGTGGATATACACTGTACTAGTGCCGACATTGTGCATGCTCTGTTGCCTGTGTCTATGTGCCTGTGGTTCAGTCAGTGTGATCATGTGATGTATCTGACCCCAGGAATGTGTCAATAAAGTTTCCCCTTCCTGGGACAATGAATTCACGGTGTTCTTATTTCAATTTCCAGGAGTGTAGTAAGTACTGTATATAGCTTTCGGATAGAATTTCATAAGTGATTACGTGCTTAATGTTCGGGTACGTAGCTATTCAAATCGATTACGTTGCACTTTTGTCAAGCAAGAGTGTGCGTGTTCTGTGATTACTTCTACAATTATTCCCGTTAAGACCTAGTTTTCAGCTGTGTACAAGGACGTAAAAATTGATATAATACAGTATAGCTAAACAGCTCATGGCTTTAGCTGAGATGCTCATGATTGCAGCTTAACGCAGCACACACATCTTACAGCTTACATTCTACTAGGTCTTCATGTTTCTCATGAGCCCGTTCTGTAGAATCCCTCCACTGATTCATGAAAAATTTGTGCCATGGTGGTAA
The DNA here is from genome assembly GCF_023897955.1 of Schistocerca gregaria. Taxonomy (NCBI): domain Eukaryota; kingdom Metazoa; phylum Arthropoda; class Insecta; order Orthoptera; family Acrididae; genus Schistocerca; species Schistocerca gregaria. The sequence continues at coordinate 339,945,708 of NC_064926.1, read as the reverse complement.
ACATGTAATAACCACTCACAGACGACAGATGGCAGCACTTTCAAAGGATGATATATCAAGCATGTCGGCGGAACACAGAGAACAGTACAGTCGTCGTAAAGCAGAAACGAAGTGAGTTACAAGGCGCCCAAAACGGCTTGATAATAGGTTTTCGGGTCAAAGACGGAAGCATTTCTGAACGGCTAAGTTCGTAAATTGTTTAAAGTACACCGTGCATGGGAAGCGGTGCTATCCAAAACCTCCGCCCAGGCAACTGAGAAACTCCACCGACCATACGAGACAGAAGTGAGCCACAGTTACGGAGATGTGTACGGGAAAATAGACGAGCAGTCGTTGAGCAACTGACCTCCTAGATGAATCAAGAGGCCATCAACAGTGTCTCCTCAACGACCGTAGATCGAACGTTTCTGAGTGTGGGCCTCCATAGCAGGGACCGAGTGCATGCAACCATGCTGACTACTCTTCAATTGCGACGAAGGCAGGAATTTGCACGTCATTACCACTACTGGATGGCCACTCAGTGGGGACATGTGCCCTTTTTAAATGATTCACGGTATTGTTCCATCGGACAGATGGCCGTGGCTGTGCACGGCGTGAAATGCACGACATGAAACGTCTGAAAGCAAATACCCTGCATGCGTTATGGTCTGGGGATAGTTTCGTGGCATCAGCTGTGTGATCTCGTCATTATGGAAGGCACAATGGATCAACACAAGTACGCATCTATTCTTGGGGACCACCTCCACCCCTACATGCAGTCTGCTTTTCCTCGGCACGATGACATCTACCAGAAGGACAACACAGCTGGAAGTGTACGCGAGTGTTCGAGGAGCACCAGAAAGTATTTACTGTACTCCGCTGGCTATCAAATTCCAAAGATTAAAACCCAATCATGCGTGGGACCACCGCGTTTGGGCTGTTCCCGCCACTGACACTCAGCTGAGAATACTACAGCGGCTGGCAACGGCACTGAAGTCGGCGTGGTTATAGGTACCTTCCAGTAGTACACTGACACTCTCGCACTGGGCCGCCTTCCAAAGTGTGGTTATTGCTTTTAACTGGTGGACACATTATTGTAACTGAACAAACTACCTTCGTTTTCCCGGTGTTCCCTGAAAAGTTCCCCTATAAATGCTGAAAATAATTTTGGTGATATGGAATCTGCATGCCTCGTTCTGTCCCCTATGATATTCTATTCTGATGTTTATTGGAACCTGTGGCATTAACATATAGGTTTTTCGTTATGAAAATATGTTTCTTTTTTTCAAGGGCTTCTACTACCTATAATTTTTAACAGAAGTGGAAGACTTTGTTACAAGTTGAGAATCTGAGCAAAGTGGTAATTTATATTGACAGCTGCTCTGCATAATTTCATTTTCAACTCTGCAAACGATTCATTGTGATGTATTCACTTCACGAGCCAGACTATTCCTTTTATACAGGGTGGTCCATTGATAGTGACCGGGCCAAATATCTCACGAAATAAGCATCAAACGAAAAAATAACAAAGAACGAAACTCGTCTAGCTTGAAGGGGGAAACCAGATGGCGCTATCGTTCACCCGCTACATGGCGCTGTCAGAGGTCAAACGGATATCAATGGCGTTTTTTTCCATAGCAACGCCCATTTTTATTACATATTCGTGTAGTACGTAAAGAAATATGAATGTTTTAGTTGGACCACTTTTTTCGCTTTGTGACAGATGGCGCTGTAATAGCCACAAACGTATAAGTAAGAGGTATCACGTAACATTCCGCCAATGCGGACGGCATTTGCTTAGTGATACATTATCCGTGTTAATATGTGCCATTTACCAATTGCGGAAAAGGTTGATATCGTGTTGATGTTTGGCTATTGTGATCAAAATGCCCAACGGCCGTGTGCCATGTGAAACGTCCCCTTAGAAAAATTGAACAAGACTGTGTTTAAACTGACACACAATATTTTTGGCGCAACGCAATCTGACTTTCAATAATCCCTACAAGAGATTGGTCCTGACTAAATTAACCCACACGTTTCACAAATCACTTACCTCACAAAAATCTTCGTTACTCAAACTACTGCAATACAGAGAGCGCCAATACTGCTAGCTTAATAAAAGATTCAAACTACGGAAGGCACTAACTGCTGATAGGTATAGTTAGCAAATGAAAGATTTTAATAGAGAACAAACAATGTATTTACCTTAGTAGTCATAATATATATAGCAGTTTATGACATCCATTCTTACAAATTTCAAAACTCCGCCATTTCTCTCCCCACATCCACTAGTGCTGGCGGCTCACCTTCAACTGCGCAACGCTACGCGCTGTTCACATCCAGCTGCCCAACACTACTATGGCAGACAACAATCCAAACTAGCCACAGACTGCGCACAGCACAGCCAGTGATTTTTCATACAGGGCGCTATGTGGCGTTACCAATAAGAAAACCTAAACAGCCTACTTTCAAATGTACACTGCTCTGTATCCTGGACGACATCATCCAAGTGTCCGGACCGTTCGCCGGATAGCTACGCTATTTAAGGAAACAGGAAGTTTTCAGCCACATGTGAAATGTCAACCACGACCTGCTACAAATGAGGATGCCCAAGTAGCTGTTTTAGTTGCTGTCGCGGCTAATCCGCACATCAGTAGCAGACAAATTGCGCGAGAATCGGGAATCTCAAAAAAGTCGCTGTTGAGAATGCTACATCAACATCGATTGCACCCGTACCATATTTCTATGCACCAGGAATTGCAGGGCGACGACTTTAAACGTCGTGTACAGTTCTGTCTCTGGGCACATGAGAAATTACGGGACGGTGACAGATTTTTTGCATGGGTTCCGTTTAGCGACGAAGCGTCATTCACCAACAGCGGTAACGTAAACCAGCATAATATGTACTATGGGGCAACGGAAAGTCGAAGATGGCTGCGACAAGTGGAATATCAGCGACCTTGGCAGGTTAATGAATGGTGCGGCATTATGGGAGGAAGGATAATTGGGCCCCATTTTATCGATGGCAATCTAAATGGTGCAATGTATGCTGATTTCCTACGTAATGTTCTACCGATGTTACTACAAGCTGTCTCACTGCATGACAGAATGGCGATGTACTTCCAACATGATGGACATCCGTCACATAGCTCGCGTGCGGTTGAAGCGGTATTGAATAGCATGTTTTATGACAAGTGGATTGGTCGTCGAAGCACCATGCCATGACCCCCACGTTCACCGGATCTGACGTCCCCGGATTTCTTTCTGTGGGGAAAGTTGAAGAATATTTGCTATCGTGATCCACAGACAACGCCTGAGAAACACGCGTCAGTGCATTATCAATGCATGTGCGAAAGCTACGGAAGGCGAACTACTCGCTGTGAGAGGGATGTCGTTACACGTATTGGCAAATGCACTGAGGTTGACGGACATTGTTTTGAGCATTTATTGCATTAATGTGGTATTTACAGGTAATCACGCTGTAACAGCATGCGTTCTCAGAAAGGATAAGTTCACAAAGTTACATGTATCACGTTGGAACAACCGAAATAAAATGTTCAAACGTACCTACGTTCTGTATTTTAATTTAAAAAACCTACCTGTTACCAATAGTTCGTTTAAAATTGTGAGCCATATGTTTGTAACTATTACAGCGCCATCTATCACAAAGCGAAAAATGTGATCCAACTAAAAAAATTCATATTTCTTTACGTACTATGGCTCTGAGCACTATGGGACTTAACATCTATGGTCATAAGTCCCCTAGAACTTAGAACTACTTAAACCTAACTAACCTAAGGACATCACACAACACCCAGCCATCACGACGTAGAGAAAATCCCTGACCCCGCCGGGAATCGAATCTGGGAACCCGGGCGTGGGAAGCGAGAACGCTACCGCACGACCACGAGATGCTCGCTCTTTACGTGATACACGAATATGTAATAAAAATGGGCCTTCCTGTTAAAGAAAACGCAATTGATATCCGTTTGACCTCTGACAGCGCCATCTAGCGGGTGAACTATACCGCCATCTGGTTTCCCCGTTCAAGCAAGACTAGTTTCGTTATTTGTAGTTTTTTTCGTTTGGCGCTTATTTCGTGAGATATTTGACCCGCTCACGATCAGTGAACCACCCTGTATACATAAAGCCAACTCTTTTTCTATGCGGTTGGTATTATGAGACCGAAAGCTGGTAGGACTGTGGTTTCGTTGTGTATTGACTGCTGCCGTCCGCCTCTATAGCTGAGTGGTAAACGCGACGGAATGCAATGCAAAGTGGTCTGGGTGCGATTCCTGGGGGGATTGAAGGTTTTCTCCGCTTAGGAACTGGGTGTTGTGTAGTTATCATCATCATATCATCCCCATCAACACGCAAGTCGCCGAAGTGGCGTCAACTGGAAAGACTTCCTCCAGGCGACAGGTCTACCACACGGGTCGCCCTAGCCATACGACATTTCCTTTTCATATGTCTCTCTACTTCTGATGAATAATTAAAGCACTCGTTCAGTTTTTAAAACTTATTTTACTTAGAACACATTTTACAAACTCTTTTTGTATTTTGTTTTTAGCCATTTCTATTCAAATTAAATGTTACTAAAACAAATGTCGATTGATTTGTAACGTTCCTCTATCCTGCCTGTCCATTAATTGATAATATAGGCATATATCGTGAGATTTTTTTGCCACAGAACCCTAGAAGCCTCTTGAACGAGTGAATGACATTGCATGAAAGTAGTGACATAGACAATCGTTGAATATGCAGTGTGCTTTGTTCGTGGTTTGGTCAATGACGAGGTGTTCACAGGTGGTCGGAACAGCAGGTGGTTCCCCGCTGAACGGGCCCGTGTGCGGGCTGGGAGCCACTGGACTCCTCCCGGCGTTATCTCTGACAGGCGTCATACTCGTCTGACAGCCATCTACTGAGAGATGCCATCAGGCCCACACACTGGTGGGAGTCGAGACAAGAGCCGTCCCATTAACGGCTACGCGTCCGAGGCGTGTTTCCAAAGTAGCACAGAGCGCAACGTTATCTCTGTATCCTACTCGAAATACAAGATTTCGTGGACTATAACGCTCAATTTTTCGAATATACAGGTTTTGATAGCTACTGATCCCATAATAAAATACAGTCACATGATCATACCCTGTGGCGTTAGGTTCCCATTTTCCTTTCTTTGCATCTTTTCCACTCAATGTACTGTCTGTCTATAAAGTCCCGCCACTATTTAAAAAACTCATAACTTGGACACTATTAGAGACAAGGCAACGTGATTAGTTGTAAAACGTTTAGCAGCTCTTAAAGATATTTTTTTCTGTTCTGCCAGAATTTCAGTGTGAGCCCCACTTGTTGCTCTTAGAACATCGTGACGATCTTCGAGTTCTGCCCAGGTACAGGTCAGTATTGCAGCATCAACAACTCGGATTGCTTCATTGGCTCGTGCGCGAAGTGAAGCAGTGTCTTTTGACAGGGGCTACATACTCGCGATGTTGACGTAACCCCACAACAAGACACTGGTTCAGTGCGGTTGTCATGTGATGGGACCATCACGACCAATCCACCTCTGAGGAAATGTGTCGTTCAGAACATCTTGCACGTTCGAATTCCAATGTGGGGCCGTATCGTCACGCTGAAAGATGATTGACAAATGTAGTTCGTCGATCTGGAAATGTTGGAGCATTTCTAGCTAAACATTTTCCGTTTGATTTTCTGTCAAAGGAAAAATGGACGTAACACAATATTGTGCATTAGGCTACACCAGACATTAAGCAGGGGCGTTGTGTGTGCTTCTGGAGCTCTAAATCCTCTGGTTCCCAGGAATCCGGAGTGTTGCTTCATCTGAAAACAGGCACTTTTTCATATTATTTCTGTCTACGGAGGCCGGCATGGTACATGTGAATGCATACCGCAAGTGACAATCGTTTGGCAGCAGTGTGTGTACCATATGCACTTTGTGCTTTATGAACAGTTGATATTGCTTCGTGCAATTCATGTAATGCACGACGAAACTGACTTCCGAGGGTAGCACTGAAATTCAGCTTACGCTTCGTCAACAAGTACTCTAACATAAAGAGACGTCTACTTCAAGGAATATCTTTGACACTTCCTGTCTCTTTAAAATTCTGAGCCACCTCATTCAGCTTTTTTTTAGATCTACATCTACATGACTACTCTGCAATTCACATTTAAGTTCTTGGCAGAGGGTTCATCGAACCACAATCATACTATCTCTCGACCATTCCACTCCCTAACAGCGCGTGGGAAAAACGAACACCTAAACCTTTCTGTTCGAGCTCTGATTTCTCGTATTTTATTTTGATGATCATTCCTACCTATGTAGGTTGGGCTCAACAAAATATTTTCGCATTCGGAAGAAAAAGTTGGCGACTGAAATTTCGTAAAAGATCTCGCCGCGACGAAAAACGTCTTTGCTGTAATGACTTTCATACCAATTCGCGTATCATATCTGCCACACTCTCTCCCCTGTTACGTGATAATACAAAACGAGATGCCATTTTTTGCACCCTTTCGATGTCCTCCATCAATCCCACCTGGTAAGGATCCCACACCGCGCAACAGTATTCTAACAGAGGACGAACGAGTGTGGTGTAAGCTGTCTCTTTAGTGGACTTGTAGCATCTTCTAAGTGTTCTGCAAATGAAACGTAACCTTTGGCTCGCCTACCCCACAATATTATCTATGAGGTCTTTCCAACTGAAGTTGTTCGTAATTTTAGCACCCTGGTACTTAGTTGGATTTACCATTTATCGAGTAATCGAATTCCAACGGATTTCTTTTGGAACTCATGTGGATCACCTCACACTTTTCGTTATTTAGCGTCAACTGCCACCTGCCACACCATACTGCAATCTTTTCTATATCGCTTTGCAACTGATACTGGTCTTCAGATGACCTTACTAGACGGTAAATTACAGAATCATCTGCGAACAACCTAAGAGAACTGCTCAGATTGTCACCCAGGTCATTTATATAGATCAGGAACAGCAGAGGTCCCAGGACGCTTCCCTGGGGAACACCTGATATCACTTCAGTTTTACTCTATGATTTGCTGTCTATTACTACGAACTGCGACCTTCCCGACAGGAAATCACGAATCCAGTCGCACAACTGAGACGATACCCCACAGGCCTGCAGCTTGATTAGAAGTCGCTTGTGAGGAACGGTGTCAAAAGCTTTCCAGAACTCTAGAAATACGGAATCAGCTTGAGATCCCCTGTCGACAGCGGCCATTACTTCATGCGAATAAAAAACTACTAGCTGCGTTGCACAAGAGCGATGTTTTCTGAAACCATGCTGATTACGTATCAATAGATCGTTTCCTTCGAGGTGATTCATAATGTTTGAATACCGTATATGCTCGAAAACCCTACTAGAAACCGACGTCAATGATATAGGTCTGTAGTTAAATGGATTACTCCTACTACCCTTCTTGAACACTGGTGCGACCTGCGCAATTTTCCAATCTGTAGGTACAGATCTATCGGTGAGCGAGCGGTTGTATTTGAGTGCTAAGTAGGGAGCTATAGTATCAGCGTAATCTGAAAGGAACCTAATCGGTATACAGTCTGGACCTGAAGACTTGCCCGTATCAAGCGATTTGAGTTGCTTCGCAACTCCTAAGGTATCTACTTCTAAGAAACTCATGCTATCAGCTGTTCGTGTTTCAAATTCTGGAATATTCTATTCGTCTTCCTTGGTGAAGGAATTTCGGAAAACTGCATTCGATAACTCCGCTTTAGCGGCACAGTCGTCGGTAACAGTACCATCGGCACTGCGCAGCGAAGGTATTGACTGCGTCTTGCCGCTTGTGTACTTTACATACGACCAAAATTTCTTCGGATTTTCTACCAAATTTCGAGACAATGTTTCGTTGTGGAACCTATAAAAGGCATCTCGCAATGAAATCCGTGCCAAATTTCGCGCGTCTATAAATTTTAGCCCATCTTCGGGATTTCGCGTTCTTCTGAACTTCGCATGCTTTTTCCGTTGCCTCTGCAACAGCGTTCGGACCTGTTTTGTGTACCACGGGGGATCTGTTCCATCTCTTACCAATTTTTGAGGTATGAAACTCTCAATTGCTGTTGCTACTATATCTTTGAATTTGAGTCACATCTTGTCTACATTTGCATAGTCAGTTCGGAAGGAATGGAGATTGTCTCTTAGGAAGGCTTCTAGTGACACTTTATCCGCTTTTTTAAATAAAATTATTTTGCGTTTGTTTCTGGTGGATTTGGAAGAAACGGTATTGAGCCTTGCTTGTGATCACTAATCCCTGTATCAGTCATGATGCTCTCTATCAGCTCTGGATTGTTTGTGGCTAAGAGGTCAAGTGTGTTTTCGCAACCATTTACAATTCGCGTGGGTTCGTGGACTAACTGCTCGAAATAATTTTCGGAGGACAATCTCGGAAGATGTTTTCTGCCTACCACCGGTTATGAACAAGTATTTTTGCCAACATATCGAGGGAAGGTTGAAGTCCCCACCAACTGTAACCGTATGAGTTGGGTATTTATTTGTTACGAGGCTCAAATTTTCTTTGAACTGTTCCGCAACTATATCATCCGAGTCTGGGGTCGGTAGAAGGAGCCAATTATTAACTTAGTTCGGCTGTTAAGTATAACCTCCACCCATACCAATTCGCACGGAGTATCTACTTCTACTTCACTACAAGCTAAACCACTACTGACAGACACAAACACTCCACCACCAATTCTGCCTAATCTATCTTTCCTGAACACCGTCTGAGACTTCGTAAAAATTTCTACAGAACTTATTTCAGGCTTTAGCCAGCTTTCTGTATCTATAACTATTTCAGCTTCGGTGCTTCCTATTAGCGCTTGAAGCTCAGGGACTTTCCCAGCACAACTACAACAATTTACAACTACAATTCCGACTGTTCCTTGATCCAAGCACGTCCTGTATTTACCATGCACCCTTCGAGATTGCAGCACACCCCGTACTTTCCCGAGGCCTTCTAACCTAAGAAACCGCCCAGTCCACGCCACACAGCCTCCTCTACCCGTGTAGCCGCCAGCTGAGTGTAGTGAACTCCTGATCTATTCAGCGGAACCCGAAACCCCACCACCCTATGGCGCAAGTCAAGGAATCAGCAGCCAATACGGTCGCAAAACCGTCTGAGCCTCTGATTCAGACCCTCCAACCGGCTCTGCACCAAAGGTCATCAGTCGGTTCTGTTGACAATGCTGCAGATGTTGAGCTCTGCCTTCATCTCGTAAGCAGGACCGGCAGCATTCATCAAATCAGCTAGCCACTGGAATCCAGAGAGAATTTCCTCAGATCCAAACCGACACACGTCATTAGTGCTGACATGTGCCACCACCTGCAGCTGGCTGCACCCTGTGCTCTTCATGGCATCCGGAAGGACCCTTTCCACATCAGGAATGACTCCTCCCAGAATGCACACGGAGTGCACACTGGATTTCTTCCCCTCCTTAGCCGCCATATCCCTAAGGGACCCCATTACGCGCCTAACATTGGAGCTCCCAACTACCAATAAACCCACCCTCAGCGATTGTCCGGACCTTGAAGGCTGAGAATGATCCTCTGAAACAGGGCAGGCAGCTGCATCTGGCTCAGCTAGAGACAGTGCCTGAAACTTGTTTGTCAGACGCACCGGGGAGGCTTTCTGATCAGCCTCCGGGGACATCTTTCGCTGCCTGCCACGCCTTGGAACGACCTCCCAATCAACCACAGGAGAGGGCTCAGCCCCACTGAGGGCAACAAGCGGGGCAACCACAGCGGCAGACCGATCTGGGGACAGATGGGATGAGGTTGACATCCCCGTAATACCCAAGTCTGGCTCCCCACAGTGGTGCCCATTGGCAACAGCCTCTAGCTGCACGACCGAAGTCAGCGCCGCCTGCAGCTGTGAGCGAAGGGATGCCAACTCAGCCCTCATCCGAACACAGCAATCGCAGTCCCTGTCCATTCTAATCGATGTTGGACAACAGTTACTGAAACAAGAGTCTGTGCCTAGATAATGCAAGCAAAACACGCAAAGAATTAATTAACTAACCTGTACAAATGCCTAATGACTGCGCTAAAATCTGCCTGAATTTAGGATTACAGTAACTAAAACTCGAAATTACACTTCCTATACGAAACTCACACTCAATTTAAGTAAGAATCTACAAAGTAAACACTAAAGTGCGATGCTACAACTCTCAAATACTAAAATACGCCAGAAATTTTTGAATTAAACAATGCAAGTACCAAAAACACGCAAAGAAATTAAGAATTAAACTATGTAACAAATAAGTAAGCTAAGGGTATACGACTTGCTGCTGCAGCTCCTTATCCACCGGCGGCAGGGAGCACACGGTTGTGTCGTACCATAATTGTGCAGTACCATTGTTACAGATTTTGATTCTGCATGTCATATGAAACACTACCTTTTTTCTGGTCTGCCACCGTTTTGATGCACTCAAAGTCAAATTTGCAACAAAGAAGGAAGAAAAACATTTTACAGCTGGTAAACGCTAAAAAAGGGAGAGAGAGATGATTCTCTTCTCCCAAAATATTGGAAGGTCTAATTTTTTAAAATAATATCACGACTTTATGAACACAGCGTTTTTTCTAAAAATGTGGTTTTGTTATTTGAAGAACATCAGACAAATGATGCTCTGACGTAGATAAAAAGACTGCAAATTTCAATTCCTCACATATTCTGGTCGTATCCATCAATAACAATCGATATACTAGAAAACCTTTCTCGTATTCCAGGCCGCCTTCTCAGTCCTTACCTATTACTAGATAACAAATTTTCTTTTATGGAGCAGACAGTGCTCCTGGCTATCCTACAAACAATTTTTAATTACATATATTATCCTTTCAGCTGCCTAAATATAATGAAATTAACTCTTACTGGATGTCGCAAATCAACGTTGCCATCAACACAGATTTTCTAGATGCTTGTATCATCTTCTGATCTATTTAGAGTCGACAACTTCGTTCGGCATTTGATTTATAGTATTGTTTTATAGGAAGGGTACATTCCTGTGGACAATATTTCCAGATCTTCTAGTTTCCTCTTAGCTTCTACCGAAGTTCTTTATCCTTACAGGGCTGTAAATGATTTCTTCCATATTTTAAAATATTTTTTGAGACAAGAAATTTGTTTTATAGCCTGTATAATGTTATGGCTTTCCAACAGAGTTCCCAGTTATCACTCTCTTCCGGATAAGACTACATTAATTTCTTTGTACACACGAACCGATGTTATTGTTGTGCTGTTGTGGTCTTCATTACGTAGAATGATTTGACAGAACACTCCATTATAGTCTATCCTGTGCCGGCTTCTTCATCTTAGCGTACGTATAGCAAATTTACGTCAGATTAGGCCTAAATACTATAGTTTACAGTTTTTACCCCTCACACCTATCTTCATTTGGAAATGCACTATCCCTTGTTCCCCAAAGACGTGTGTTATTAACCGACACCTTCTTTCAGTCATGTCATGATTTATTTTCTCCAAGATTCGATTCAATTTTCCTTCATCCTGAGGCGCCAAGCAATAGCCAATTTAGTAATGCAGGAAAGCGCAGGAGGTAAAAATTGTAGCGGGGCACCTGGACAAGGTAAGAGTAAAGCGGGTTCAGATGGATACCAAGGACATATGTTGAGAAAAGACGTCCTTGTTCTCAAATTTATAGCTTTTTGCTGATGGGACATCCAGAACTGTGCTATATTATGTTCAAAATCAAAACATTCCCTAAAGTTGTACATATAGTTATTGACAGAAGTCTTAAATGGTTATTAGTGGGCGAATGATTATTTGGAAAGTGATTTGCAAACAGAAACTGGAGGAAGTTTGTCACTGTGGAACTGTGCAGTCTACTGTAAGTTTCGTGTGCTACAAAATTTTGCTCGGTCCCCATCCAATTTAATTGAAATGGGTAAAAGTTAACATGACAACTTAATTAATCACTGAACTGCTAAGCTTAACTAGCTTGTTAATGTTAATAAGAAAGATGCAAGTGAAGGTATGGAATGAGAATATGGGAACCATTTAACTACAAATATTAAATCAAATAATTCAAACCAAGCAGAAGCTTAAGCCTCAACAAAATGAATGAGACAATCAGACAAAACTCTACAAATAGATGGCCCGCCTTTTGCGCTTCAGAAATGCCAGGTAGAATATATTAAAAATAATCTTACAGAATGGGCGTAGTTTGTCTGAGAAACAGTCACCACAACTTAACACAGTTTATTAAAATAGAATCTCATATCAAAAATTCAGAAAGTAATTCTAAATAATGAACTAACCTTGGCTGTTATCTGATTAAATAACTAACTTATATTATTATTTTACTGAGTGCTGAGATACACTGCTGTGATAAGTGAAATCTTAGGCGCGCAAAAGAAATGTTCACGCAAACATACTAGATTCACACACACACACACACACACACACACACACACACACAAGAATAGAGCACACACACAAGAATAGAGACAAAAATAATTTTGCACTTCACAATAAGTCAAAGGTACTTAGGTTCATCCGTATTGATAAGGTTACTGTGAATAGGAATACTGTGGAACACTTACCGACAAAGAAGTTTATTTGCATCACCTCTCAGCTACGCTGGCGTTATAAACACGCAAATGCCGTTGGAAATTCATGAACAAAGCAAAACTACTTAGACTCATGAAAATTTCAAAAACCCTAATATAAACCGTATAGACACAAACAGCAATAAAATATCATGCAGAATTAAGACTAAAACAGATTCAAGATACTACTGAAATTATACACGCTGGAATCACAGCACGTGTTATGAAAAAGCTACACAATCTTAAAATTGGAACAATATGAAAAGTAGAAGAAATATAACACATACAAAGGAGAAAAGTTCGCCGGTACACTTCAGTTAAATGATAAATCAGACATCTGAATTTGAAGCCTGTGTTTGAGTAAAGAACTTCCTACATGACGTTTCTGCTTGCAGAAAGGAAGGACTGAAAAAAATTACTACATACAAAAATATACTCGTGATCACACTCTGAAAAGTATGAGACTACAGAAACTGAAAATGAACTAGCAGATCAAACGTGTACATCAGTTAGAACGGCTACACATCTCCACACATTAACTTACTCTCCTGTGCCAAATCGCTCTCAAGAAAACCATCCTTACTCACTGAAAGGGCCGTCCCGAGTGTCCAGAGTACGTTGTCCCTGCAACGATCTTCCCCGGGGCGCCGGAAGAGACCAGAGGGGTCCTCTCCTTCACCAACTTAAGTGCTGTGGAATGACTACCGAGAGAGCCCAAATTTCGTAGCCTTGACTGAGAAAGCTACGTTGGCAACACTGTTGTTGCCAAATCAGACAGCCATATGCTGTATCGCTACCACATATAAGATAAATTCAACATAGACGCACAATAACTCATTCATACAGATGATAAAGAGAGGAAGGAAATTTGTGAGCACAAAATGTAGGTAATGTACACAGTATTATGCACTTAGTGGAAAAATTGATAATATAAAGTAATTGTATACCAATGAATGGGAACAAACGGGACGTATAAAAAAAATTACAAATGCCTGAGCGTGATAGGACGAAATACAAGTTAAATCGTAGGAAACGAAACTAGCAGAGACTTTTCGATCTTTATACTACCAGGTTCCAGGGACTCATCCCCATCTTCAGGTTTACTTTTCAAGTAATAAGTCTGAGAATCCATATCAAAGCTAACTTACAAGTTCACTTTTGTTTGGCAGAGGGATACACTGACAGTCTGTACGAGGATTTGTTACATATTATCTGCGTGCTGTCTCCCAATGAAAACACTACCTAAGCATTTAATTGGTTGGTCCTTTCAATCCAGGCCCTTGCACTCTCTTTCCCTCTCGCCATAAGGGTGACTTACAACTGAAAGGTGAACTTTATAGAAAAGCTTTTCATGCTATTCTTATCCTCTAATTTTGCAACCACATTATTTTGCTTCCCAGAAAGCAGAGTTCTTGCACTGCTTTTAGTGTCTCATTTCTCAATCTAATTCCCTCAGTATCATCTCATTTAATTCGACTATGGTCTATTTTTAGTGTTTTATTTTTCTTGATTTTGTCTTATAACCCCCTTTCCAATAAATTATCCATTGCTGTCTCCGTTAATATTATGATGTTACTGATGAACGATAAACTTTTTGTTTCCCTTCTCTCAGCTTCATTCAATTTCCAGATCTATATTTGTTTTTATTTACACTTGCTCAATATACAGACTGAATAAAATTGGGAAATGAGTACAACCGAATAGCACTTCCCTGTCAGTTACATATCTTTCGTGTCCTTTGACTCTCATAACTGGTTTCTGTATAAGGTGTACGTAACCTTCAGCTTGCCGTATTTGATCCCTGATACTTTCAAAATTTAGGAGAATGCTTTGTGTTCAACATTGTTCAAAACTTGCTCTGGAGGTACAAGTGCTTTCTTTAGTCTGCCTGCTAAGATGAGTCATTAATACGGTAATCCATCGTGTGTTAAATTCCCCTAATCCCCACGGTAAATACTTGGTGTCAGTATTTAGAACCAACGTCCTATTAAAATTATGGTTTGGTAAAATTCATAACTATCAGCACATACCTTCTTCCAGCATCTGAGGGTACTTCGACGTTGGCAAGTATCTCGCAAACCAGATGATTTAGTGTTCCCATGTTTGGTACTCCTAAGTATTTCAATAATTGTGAGGGAATTTCGTCTGCTTTAGGTGCCTTGTTCCGAACTGGGGCCGTCAGTCCTTTGTCAGATTCTTCTAGCAGTGCCTTCTCTCCCACGTCCACTTCATATACTTCCTCATCCCCTTCCGCATAATTAACTTGGAATTAGTTTGCTGTAAATACAATATACTTACTATCCTGTCGCTTTTCAGCCGTTCCTTCCCTGTGTGTCAGTACCTTGACTTTTGAACTCTTGAATTCAAGCAGATTCTTCTGAAGAATGGGACTATACCAATTTGGAGGAAAAAGTCCCTTGGTCTTGTTAAATAAACAAACCGTCCACTATTTCTAGCGCCTTTATGTGAACAAACAACATTCCAGGAAGCCACTCTATTGTTTATGTATGACCCAAATGTAAACATACTGATCACTTGTAATCTTCCGTATGTTTACCTAAGTCTAGTTTATGACCCATTGTTTTCAGAATAATGTTAAGTACCGTACTTTATAAAGCAAAGTGGTCACTCGATTTCTTCCTCTCGAAATAGTTCACTTGTGATGTTATCCTAATGTAAGCAAACTGTTAATATACATCCCATTTGTGACCATACGCTTTCAGTCATTACATCAGCAATAGTTCTTTGGCCGTCAGCTAATGGCATAGCTTGGTGGTTTAGAATGTTAGAATGCCATGTGGGATTTCAGCAATTAGAATCATGTACAGTCGCACTCAAATTATCCGAACGACCTGAATCGCATTTCGTCTGATTCGCATACAACCATCATAACGCAGCTGTCTAGCAGATACTGTAATATATACTCGGTACAGTCGATTCACTATTGAAAATCGTTCCAACAAATCACCACTAGAAAACACTGCTCTGTATCGCAATAACACAGGATGGAAAGTAATACTACGATACTACAAATATCAGGGAACACCTTATTACGGATAAGACTGTCCAAAGGCTTGTAAGCTCACATTTATTACAATGAATGATATAAATGAAATGTTACCACTCTCATTATTACGTCAGATAGGTAATGCACGTAGTACGTTCGTCGTATTCATGATTTCCTTTTCAAAGTAACACACTGTACTTCTTATTTAACACAAAATGACATTAAAAACTAATGTTTTTCACGGGGTGCTAGTTGAGAATATGTATGAACTTCAAATGCCACGACGAACCGTCTCGGTCTGCATATGGATTCAAACCCAGGTCATGCAGGCTAAGCAGAGATTTCGTGACTGACGGAAACTAACCGTCATTCCTGACTAGGAATACAGAGAGTGATATAACTCGATTTTTGACAGTATCAGTTAACAAATATCAGCTTTAAATTACATAACGTAAACATTTTTAACAGTCACGAATTACTACCCAGCATCTATTGTCCCTGTTAACGAACTACGAAATATGTTAAATACTGCTTCTTCACAAGCAACTTACTTAAAATGCCGTGATGTAAAGCTCAGTTTCGGACAGCGATTCGAACCCAGAACCTAATCAGATTGTTATCGAAGCAAAATCAACTGTGAAGTAACGAATTTTATATCCTAGAGAAAACGAACCTTAAATATTGGTTTGTTATACCAGCAGCGACGTGTGAACATGTTTGAACTGGAAATAATATGACGAAGAGATCAGTGCTGACTGGTAATCGGAATAACATCTTTGTACTTACAGTGACCTCGCAAATAGTTCTGTGACTCACTGGGAGTAAAAAACCTCAGATGTTGTTAGTGTTGACAGCGAATGAAAATACATTAAAAATCAAAATTATTATCCACGAGCAGATAGGTGTTCTCATGCTAGATCTTGATAATACATAATGAAAACTTAAGTGCCGGGCTAGGATTCGAACACATTCACGAGCAGTAGGTGGAGATGTTGAGGAATCTGCAGATTTGATCAAACAAGAAATTGTAGCCGAGCTGTATTGTCACGAAGGGATCAAATTCCGTGATAAGGGCGGTCTGAGTTGCATCCCAGTTCAGAACCAATTTTATCGACATACAGAAGCTCAAATAAAAGTTGGAATAAGTCTCCTGCGACTTTACATAGCGTTTGTTTCGTCACTAGAAATAAATAACTAGTATAAGAAAGGTTACTGGCGATAGAGATTCTACATGTCGCCACTCCTGACTTTATTGTGGTTCAGCCTAATGTCTACTTGGTAGAGAAAGAATATCATGTTTAATATGAAATTCAGTCCACAATGCCATTCTACCTTCTTCACTTGGAGTATAGAAGAGAATAGAATCTGACTATCCCTATCAAAACCCAAAGGCAGAAGTTGGAATAGAACCCACGCCCTGGGTATATGAATCTATCAGCAATCCAACAGACCAACAGACCAACAGACCACCAAATCTTATCCCTGCGGCTCATTATTCCATTGTAACGCCGTTGTGTCACACTGCATCAGAATTCTAACGCACAGAATCCCTGTAGTGGTTTGCAGCATGTTCAGTACATTCATTTACTTGGTTGACCGAATCGCCATGAACTATCTGCCTCGGCTACCTAGTGCTAAAGTTCCACTCTATTTAGTAATCACCGAAATAAAATCATGTAACTGCCACCCACACAGAACTGCCAACAGTGTAATATGCTGGAATTTTAATAGGAAGTGTTCCTTTCCACTTGAGATACTCTATTGCGCTATGTGTTTGTTGAAAACGTCGTGCAGTGCAAAAGTAAAGCTGTAACTGTCTGTCTGTTAGAAGTCTGTATCCGGCCTTATGCATATTTCACAACAGTGTGGAATGCGGACGTTCTGGAGGAATTGTTGTTAACTTCTGGATCTGCTGTAGCTATGGTTCAGTTAGTAGTGTAACGGTGAATGTAGGGAGTTGTAGACAAAACTTTGCAAGTTCAAATAAATTCACTGCTAGATTTTTAAAAAGCAATCCTGCTGTCTGCTGAAGTTATCAGTCTAATGTAACTCTGAACATAATTCTCTTCACTTCTCAACCAAAAATAGTAGCATGTGGAAAAAGTGCCAACTACTGTGACATTTTGTTCTATTCACATTTAATAGACGGCCAAGCAGCAGATGCATCTCGCACCATTTGTATTATGTGTGGGGAGACCGCATTGTGCTAAAACACGTCTGAAAAGTATTTTCTACATTAGCTGTCATGTGGTAGTGGCATTTTATTCTTCTTCAAACCTTGTTTGACAGCTTTAACTCAGACAAGTGTTCTACATGTAATCAATAAACTGCATCTGCATTGTCATACTGTTATAGATAAACCAGAGAATTCGCATATATCGTTGATGATTAATTTCTCTCTCATGTTTACTATTGTTTACGCAACACTAAAAGAAACCCTACAAAAATTGTGCACTGTATTATAAGAAATGAAATAAAACTACCCACGATAACCTTACGACGAAAGTCTGATTTAATAAAGCTGAGTATCTGTACA
The DNA here is from genome assembly GCF_023897955.1 of Schistocerca gregaria. Lineage (NCBI taxonomy): Eukaryota > Metazoa > Arthropoda > Insecta > Orthoptera > Acrididae > Schistocerca > Schistocerca gregaria. Next base: position 339,927,586 of record NC_064926.1, on the reverse strand, counting down.
CAAGCGTGCCTCTATCGAAACGAATTAGTAAAATATTACTAAGTTCGATTTTGATTGGGTGTGAGTTTAATTGGTATACTGTATCATACACAAGACGTATGCAAATGTAGCATTTCAAAAATAAAGTTATGCATTCCTAGAAAAACCAAGAAAGGCTTGTCAGCAGCGGAAAGAGGAATTACCTGTTGTGTAGCATTGTAAGGTTTTCACCATTGCACTATGAGCTGAAAGTATTTTCTTGCGTATTCCTTACCAATGTTTGATCTGACTGCTTGTAGCTCTTTCACAGAAGGGGAAAAAACCTAACAGTCAGCGAGACTGGAACCTCGAACCAGAACAGACGATTTTTACAGGCGGCCATGTCACCACAGAGCTGCCAATGAGGTGTGTGTTTGGGATTCCTATCACAAGGCTAATAGATGTTAGAACTTGTAAATTGCTATTTAAAGGACAAGATTAGTTGCGATTTCCACGTACAACGCCTTTCCTGTGCTGATAACCGTTTATTTGCAGACTTTTGTTACACCTGAAGAGATATCATCTAACATTACGCAATGGAAATGACAGGATAAATCAAGTGAACTTTGAGGATTAATTCCGTCTCTGTTAACGCACAGAAAGGCACAAAGGGGTATTCGACTGAAACATATTCATGAACAATATTTTAACTGGGGTCGACAGCATCGTCGCCTACCACCTTTACAACTCGAACGGTGACAGTGCTCGGACGGTTACCTACGTTTACTTGTATCAAAGCTACAGCATGAATACACAAAAATGTTAATATTAAATTCAAAATTAACAGCCTCAGTTGCGGAGTTACCTAGATTTACCTAGGTTTCATTTGGGATAACCCAACCTTCTTCAGAATTACACTTCCCAATGTTTGTCCATAATGGACATTGTCAAACTAAAAATACAAATACACCAAGTGTCGTCATATTTTAAAAACTTAACTGAAGCTTCCTGAGCCCCACTTCCCGACCGCGATGCGGCAGCCACGAGTGTTGTACTGGAACTGTATTGAAAAACGTTAATAACCTGAAGATCATTAGCCTTGGAACACATAGTAAAAGTAAAGCAGTCTTCAGTTAGAAGATTGGTTTGAACACCACATTGCGTTAATAGGCACGGTCCTGTTGGGCGTGCTATGCCGTTGCTTTCCTCCGAACTTTCAGTTGACTAGAAGTTAATAGGGGGACCTACAGTTTAACGTGGCTTTCGGACCACAGTGCAATAATCGAATTATCCGGTAACTTCACACTTCACAGTGGATTTTCTCGTAATTTGCTGAATTAGTGAAAATTTCAAAATGGCTTCACATCGAGGCTATGAAGCCTATAAGAGTCCTGCAGACTTGAGACTAGGATTTTTCCCACCGTTACTAATTTTGTAAGCTTAGCATTTTATCCGTTACAGCTGACAGCTGGGTCTGCGAAATGTGGCCACAATAGTCTGCAGGAACGAACTACCACAGGTGCAATGCGTGGGTTCAGGCATTTACTTTTTAGAGGAGCAAACAGATTTACTTTACCTATGGTAACCTCAAGAGAAACACGTTTTAATTCAGAATCTGCATTAAACATCATGTTCTTTCATTACCAACTGGGCAGAGCCGGTTTACGTTGGGAAATAACATATCCGGAAGTAATGGTAAACAGAAATACTGTCGCCAGTAAACATACTTACATTAGAAAATTTAATTTTATTTGATGAACCGATAGCCATTCAAAGGAACAGGGATCTTATTTGATTGTAGTTGATTGAACTACAGACGTTGAGGAATTTGGTGCTGCAGTGTGGTTTGAATTCGTATCTCCTCTTTCGAGGATCGGCATCTCTCGGAACTGTATAGTTCAGTCATTTCGTACCTTTTCGCAAGACAGCAATCTTCTCTATGTCTCCTCCAAGGGTAAATATGTGGGTCTGAATACTGATTCAGTAGAAAAATATTCATAATTTCATTTCAAGCCCTATCACGTGCACACCGACCTGCTAGTGAAAATTAACATGCGTTTTTAAAGTCTGTTCATGTATTGCCGACATTCGCAATAGGTGTCGTTATAGCACGAACACATTTTACTATTAATGAGTAACCAATTGGTACTAAGGCTATGTTCGTGGATGATAAAGAAGGACGGTTCTATTGTCGATCAGGCACTAAAATTTGTATCATTATATTAGATTCACACACCTAACAGCTGATAAGAAAAACCGATAGATAACATTTGATTTTACTTAGTTAACAATGCGATTACGTGTTGGGTTCGTATCTCCATCACAGAACTTCACATCATGCGCTTCATCTTTAAATGCATGCACACTTTGTTACTTCTGAATGGAGGTATATCAGACATCTATCGTGGTTAATTAACAGAGACGAAAACGTCTTGATAGGAGTCCAGGTTCATTACAAAAACTGTGGTCTTTTATATTCAAGTTTACATTTGGTTACTGATATTCTCGAAAATTTTGGTAATTCATGACTCTTCATGGCTACTCTGCAATATGATTAAATCAGATTGGATTAGATTAAATTAATATTTGTCCCGCATATCATGAATACGACATTTCATAATGATGTGCAACATGTCATTTTAATGAAAGATTTCTTTTCATACCACGATGCAATTTCTTTACAACAATTATTTACTCTCTCTCTCATACTTTTTTGTATTTATCTCTCTCTCTCTCGCTCTCTCTCCTCTCTCTCTCTCTCTCTCTCTCTCTCTCTCTCTCGCACACACACACACACACACACACACACACACATACGCACACAATGTTTTATTTTAATTTGTTTGTTGTGCTCGACAATCAGCCTGGCACGAAAACGTCCATGAATTAGTTACTTAGTTTTGAGTACACTTACGAAAGAAAAATAAAAACAACTATGAAAGTTACTGATTTATGATGCTTAGTTTACAATCAGCTCTGAGTATTATTAGTAATTATGCTCTAGTCCCTAAACCTAGTTACAGTAATACGAATCAAACGCATTACGTATTCCTTTACGTGCCATCCGCGTCTTTGAGATACCAGCTATGGTCACTTCCCAGCCCTCTGTAGGAGCACAGCTGTTCATCTTCTTCCTGCTGGTACTGTACCTGAGATTTGGCAACAAGGGAAGGTATGTTTGGAACCCTGTAATCGACGAGTTACTTCCTAGTGTGCACCGAATTACGCCTCAAAGTTCACTTGATTTTTCCTGTCATTTCCATTGAATAATGTGAGATGATATCGCTTGAGGTGTAACAAAAGTGTTCAAATTTACGATTTTCAGCTCAGGAAAGTAGCTGCACGTTTAAATCGCAACCAATCTTGTCCTTTAAATTGCGATTTACGAGTTCTAACCTCTATTAGCCTTGTAATAGGAATCCCAAACACGTACCTCATTGGCAGCTCTGTGGTGACATGGCCGCCTGTAAAAATCCTCTGGTCTGGTTCAAGGTTCCAGTCTCGCTGACTGTGACGTTTTTATCCCTTCTGTGAAAGAGCTACAAGCAGTCAGATCAAACATCGATAAGGATAACGCAAGAAAATAATTTCAGCTCATAGTGGAATGGTAAAAACCTTACAATGCTACACAACAGGTAATTCCTCTTTCCGCTGCTGTCAAGCCATTCTTGGTTTTTCTAGGAATGCATAACTTTATTTTTGAAATGCTACATTTGCATACCTCTTGTGTATGATACAGTATACCAATTAAACTCACACCCAATCAAAATCGAATTTAGTAATATTTTACTAATTCGTTTCGATAGAGGCACGCTTGTGTACAGATACTCAGCTTTATTAAATCAGACTTTCGTCGTAAGGTTATCGTGGATAGTTTTATTTCATTTCTTATAATACAGTGCACAATTTTTGTAGGGTTTCTTTTAGTGTTGCGTAAACAATAGTAAACACGAGAGAGAAATTAATCATCAACGATATATGCGAATTCTCTGGTGTTATCTATAACAGTTTGACAATGCACATGCAGTTTATTGATTACATGTAGAAAACTTGCTCTGAGTTAAAGCGACAAACAAGGTTTGAAGAAGAATAAAATCCCAATACAACACGACAGCTAATGTAGAAAATACTTTTCTAATGTATTTTGGCACGATGCGGTCTCCCCATACATAATAAAAAAGTATCGAGATGCATCTGCTGCCTGGCCGTCTATTAAACCTGAAAAGGCCAAAATGTCGCAGTAGTTGGCAATTTTTCCACATGCAAATATTTTGGGTTGAGAAGTGAAGAGAATTATGTTGAGAGTTACATTAGACTGATAACTTCAGCAGACAGCACGATTGCGTTTTAAAAAATGTAAAGTGAATTTATTTGAACTTGCAACGTTTTGTCTACAGTTCCCTACACTTACCGTTACACTACTACCTGAACCATAGCTACAGCAGATCCAGAAGACAACAACAATTCCTCCAGAACGTCCGCATTCCACACTGTTGTGAGATATGCATAAGGCCGGATACAGACTTCTAACAGACAGACAGTTACAACTTTTCTTTTGCACTGCACGACGTTTTCAAGGAACACATAGCGCAATAGTACTGTACATGCTGCAAACCACTACAGGGATTCTGTGCGTTAGAATTATGATGCAGTGTGACACAACGGCGTTACAATGGAATAATGAGCCGCAGAGATAAGATTTGGTGGTCTGTTGGTCTGTTGGATTGCTGATAGATTCGTATACCCATGGCGTGGGTTCTATTCCAACTTCTGCCTTTGGTTTTTGATAGGGATAGACAGATTTTATTTTCTTCTGGCTACGTCAAGTGAAGAAGGTTGAATGTCATTGTGGACTGAATTTCATATTAAACATGACATTCTTTCTCTACCAAGTAGACATTAGGCGAACCACAATAAAGTCAGGAGTGGCGACATGTAGAATCTCTATCGCCAGTAACCTTTCTTATACTAGTTATTTATTTCTAGTGACGAAACAAACGCTATGTAGGGTCGCAGGAGACTTATTCCAACTTTTATTTGAGCTTCTGTTATGTCGATAAAATTGGTTCTGAACTGGGATGCAACTCAGACCGCCCTTATCACGGAATTTGATCCCTTCGTGACAATACAGCTCGGCTACAATTTCTTTTTTGATCAAATCTGCAGATTCCTCAACATCTCCACATACTGCTCGTGAAGGGGTTCGAATCCTAGCCCGGCACTTAAGTTTTCATTATGTATTATCAAGATCTAGCATGAGAACGCCTATCTGCTCGTGGATAATAATTTTGATTCTTAATGTATTTTCATTCGTTGTCAACACTAACGACATCTGAGGTTTTTTACTCCCAGTGAGACACAGAACTATTTGCGACGTCACTGTAAGTACAAAGCTGTTATTCCGAGCTGCTGGTGGAGAAAAATTCGGTAGCTGACATCTCTTTGTGCGTAGTCAACAACGATATGTGTGGGGTTCGATTACCAGTCAGCACTAAACACTTTGTCTTGTTGTTGTTGTCTTCAGTCCTGAGACTGGTTTGATGCAGCTCTCCATGCTACTCTATCCTGTGCAAGCTGCTTCATCTCCCGGTACCTACTGCAACCTACATCCTTCTGAATCTGCTTAGTATACTCATCTCTCGGTCTCCCTCTACGATTTTTACCCTCCACGCTGCCCTCCAATGCTAAATTTGTGATCCCTTGATGCCTCAAAACATGTCCTACCAACCGATCCCTTCTTCTAGTCAAGTTGTGCCACAAACTTCCCTTATCCCCAATCCTATTCAATACCTCCTCATTAGTTACGTGATCTATCCACCTTATCTTCAGTATTCTTCTGTAGCACCACATTTCGAAAGCTTCTATTATCTTCTTGTCCAAACTAGTTATCGTCCATGTTTCACTTCCATACATGGCTGCACTCCAAACAAATACTTTCAGAAACGACTTCCTGATACATAAATCTATATTCGAAGTTAACAAATATCTCTTCTTCAGAAACGCTTTTCTTACCATTGCCAGTCTACATTTTATATCCTCTCTACTTCGACCATCATCAGTTATTTTACTTCCTAAATAGCAAAACTCCTTTACTACTTTAAGTGTCTCATTTCCTAATCTAATTCCCTCAGCATCACCCGATTTAATTTGACTGCATTCCATTATCCTCGTTTTGCTTTTGTTGATGTTCATCTTATATCCTCCTTTCAAGACACTATCCATTCCGTTCAACTGCTCTTCCAAGTCCTTTGCCGTCTCTGACAGAATTACAATGTCATCGGCGAACCTCAGTGTTTTTACTTCTTCTCCATGATTTTTAATACCTACTCCAAATTTTTCTTTTGTTTCCTTTACAGCTTGCTCAATATACAGATTGAATAACATCGGGGAGAGGCTACAACCCTGTCTCACTCCTTTCCCAACCACTGCTTCCCTTTCATGCCCCTCGATTCTTATTAGTGCCATCTGGTTACTGTACAAATTGTAAATAGTCTTTCGCTCCCTGTATTTTACCCCTGCCACCTTTAGAATCTGAAAAAGAGTATTCCAGTCAACATTGTCAAAAGCTTTCTCTAAGTCTACAAATGCTAGAAACGTAGGTTTGCCTTTTCTTAATCTTTCTTCTAAGATAAGTCGTAAGGTCAGTATTGCCTCACGTATTCCAACATTTCTACGGAATCCAAACTGATCCTCCCCAAGGTCCGCATCTACCAGTTTTTCCATTCGTCTGTAAAGAATTGGCGTTAGTATTTTGCTGCTGTGACTTATTAAACTGATAGTTCAGTAATTTTCACATCTGTCAGCACCTGCTTTCTTTGGGATTGGAATTATTATATTCTTCTTGAAGTCTGAGGGTATTTCGCCTGTCTCATACATCTTGCTCACCAGCTGGTGGAGTTTTGTCATGACTGGCTCTCCCAAGGCCGTCAGTAGTTCTAATGCAATGTTGTCTACTCCGGGGGCCTTGTTTCGACTCAGGTCTTTCAGTGCTCTGTCTAACTCTGCACGCAGTATCGTATCTCCCATTTCGTCTTCATCTACATCCTCTTCCATTTCCATAATATTGTCCTCAAGTACATCGCCCTTGTATAAACCTTCTATATACTCCTTCCACCTTTCTGCCTTCCCTTCTTTGCTTAGAACTGGGTTGCCATCTGAGCTCTTGATATTCATACACGTGGTTCACTTCTCTCCAAAGGTCTCTTTAATTTTCCTGTAGGCAGTATCTATCTTACCCCTATTGAGATAAGCTTCTACATCCTTACTTTTGTCCTCTATCCATCCCTGTTCAGTCATTTTGCACTTCCTCTCGATCTCATTTTTGAGACGTTTGTATTCCTTTTTGCCTGCTTCATTTACTGCATTTTTATATTTTCTCCTTTCATCAATTAAATTCAATATTTCTTCTGTTACCCAAGGATTTCTAGCAGCCCTCGTCTTTTTACCTACTTTATCCTCTGCTGCCTTCACTTCTTCATCGCTCAGAGCTACCCATTCTTCTTCTACTGTATTTCTTTCCCCCATTCCTGTCAATTGTCCCCTTTGTCTTATTATTTCTATTTCAAACATGCTCAGATGTCGCTGCTGGTGTAACAAATCCGTAATTAACGATCGTTTTCTCTAGAATATAACAGCGATAGGTCCTGGGTTGGAGTCCTGCTAAGGGTAAAATTAATGTTTCGTCTTATCATTCCAGTTAAAACATCTTGCTACTGCCGAGAAAATCTGAAATGTAACAATTGATTGTGTTCAAATGGCTCTGAGCACTATGGGACTTAACTTTTGAGATCATCAGTCCCCTAGAACCAAGAACTACTTAAACCTATCTAACCTAAACACATCACACACATCCATGCCCGAGACAGGTTTCGAACCTGGGACCGAAGCGCTCGAGCGATTCCAGACTGTAGCGCCTAGAACCATTCGTCCACTCCGGCCGGCACAGTTGATTGTTCTTCGATAACAATTCGATTGGGTCCGGCTGTTCGAAGCCCTGTCCGACACAAAGGTTTACCTCGCGGCATTTCAAGTAAGTTACCTGTGAAGAAGCAATATTTAACATCTCTCGTAGTTCGTTTAATAGGGACAAGAGATGCTGGGTAGGAATTCGCGTCCGTTTAAAGTTGATTTTTCCTAACTGATACTGTCTAAAATCGAAGTATATCACTTTCTGTATGCCTAGTCAGGAATGACGGTTAGTTTCCGTCAGTCACGAAATCTCTGCGTAGTCTGCATGACCTGAATTTGAATCCATGTACAGAACGAGACGGTTCGTTGAGTCATTTGACGTGCATACATATTCTCAACTAGCAGCTCGTGAAAAACTTAAATTTTAATGTCATTTTGTGTTAAATAATAAGTACGGTATGTTACTTTGGAGAGGACTTTATGTATACGACGAACTTACTACGTGCATTACCTATCTGACGTAATAATGAGAGTGGTAACATTTCAGGTATGTCATTTATTGTAATAAATGTGAGCTTACAAGCGTTAAGGACAGTCCTATCTGTGATAAGGTGTTCCCTGATATTTGTAGTATTACTTTATTTCGCGAGTTATTACGATACAGAGCAGTGTTTTCTAGTGGTGATTTGTTGGAACCATTTTCGATAGTCAAACTACTGTACCGAGGAGCGATTAGAGGACCTGCTAGACAGCCTCGTTATGAGGGTTGTATGTGAATCAGGCGAAATGCAATTCAGGTCGTTCGGATACCTTTGAGCACGACTGTACATTACCTTTGTGTGTTAACACCTGTGTGGTACACGAACCATATTTGAGGAAGCATACTGTATGATGAAATTACCGTTCTTTGATGGAGAACGACGGTTTTGAATAGTGAGTACTTGGTAAGATCAGTCCACTTCATATTGTGCTCAAATAAAATTTACAGTGAGATGGTAGTCACGTTCTTCATGTGTATTGGGCTACTCGTTAATATCATTCCACATGTTACGTTCAAAGGAACAGATGCTGAGAGGTTGTGAATTAATATTTTCTTGAAAAATGGATATTGAATAATTTGTAACTTCATTTCATACTGGAATATTTCTAATTTTTCAATGTTTGATACCTAAAGAGTGGAGGAAATTTCGATTATGTTTGCAAAGATAGTGTTTTGGTGTTGTACTAAGTAATGTGGGTAGAACAATTGCCAAGAGGCTATAAGTTTTTACATGTTTGTAATAGTGAATATACCTGTTACTAACTACATTTGCGTATATCTCATTTACCAGAAATATACTTCCCTTCATTCAAGCTTTATTTAAATGTGTCGCCATGTTGCTGTGCTTTCGTGTACACTAACTGCAGAAATGAAATTGACGCTGCCCAGTGAGCCTTGGTTGACGCCTGACAACAGTAATAAAAATGCTAGGTAATTTTCAGGAACTGAATAAGGTATGACATCATGTAGTTTTGTGATGCTGGGTGGTGCAGTGATGCACTGTCTCATTCAACTGATAGCATTTTTTTATACCAGAGGCTCTGGAGTTCAATTAAATGATATTTCAGAAAATTACTGCTTTCCACCAAGTGCATTGATGGCTACACAACTATAAAAACTACCCCACAACTGATCAATATAAGCTAGAAGCTAACACATTATAATACAACCTGTTGCGCTCAATAAGCTATTCACTTTCGTACCGTATAACATTTCATGATATGCCGACTGTTATTTCTTCGTTGCGGTCTATTAAATGAATGTGCGTGCTGTGTGAAAACCTTTCGAAGTTTTTTGTATCACGTAGTGTTAGCTTATTTCTTGGCTATTACATATTTTATTCTGCCTATCACTGCAGCTTGCTCATCACTACATATGAGAGTGGTTGAAGCAGGTTCAAACTTACAACTTCTTACATCAAAGCAACTAGTAACCTTGACTCTCTCTCTTCTTATTCTTAGATATTAAAAACCCACAACTAATGTCTATGTGATTTTAGCACCCTCTTCAGATTCTATTGATATGTGCTCCCAGTCACTTACATTTGTCTAATTGACTTCTTTCTGACAAACTCTCACTGGTACATTATCCTAGCTACTGGCTACGTTCAGTGATATGTACTAGACCACTACCTTTCCTTTCACATGCATCACACGAGTGCATCGCGAAACAGCGCCTTCTCGTATGCATACTCCAGTAGGTGAATAACAACACATTCCCTGCCGTCTCCCACCCTCTTCAATCCTCCTTGTAATCCCTTCAGCTCACTATAAACAAGTTTACCTTTTTTCATAATCGCTGGAACGGATGTACTTGTACGAAAACTGTTCCCAGTGGAATTTGCGCCAATGCAGAAATCTATTACATTTGCGGCCATTATCACTAGAAACTACCTTGTCACTAAGTCACTTTGATAAGGTTGACTACGCGTTCGGAACAGTGGTCTACGGCATCTATTTATTGTATGGGTCCCGTGATACATTAGCCAATGACTGGAAACACTTTTTGGTTTATAGTAGGACCTGAAGACAACGCGAATGTAACGTTGAAACTAGTCGTCTTCGTAATAAATGCTTCAAAAAACGGCTGTGGTGTTCCATTTCTAATACTCGTATTTTCAGCCCCGATCCAACGTCTACGAGGCTAGACTAACACAAGCTGCATTTTAAGCGTCTTTGTCCGCTAAAAATGGTACGTATGCGCTGAGCGAGGTGTTGTGGCGGCGTGTCCGAGCAGCGTCGACGCCGCCACGGCACTGCCCAGCCGCTGCAAGGTGTGTGTCGTCGTAACATCTACGAAACGTAAGCCTTCTGACACTTGCATATTGCACTAGTTCTAGTTGATTTAACATTTAAGTCATTACTTTTTCTTCTTCCATAAGGCTTACTCTGTTCTAATATGAAAAATATGCTATGCATTGCCGCAACAACATTTTTGTTTTGTTTCTTATTGCATAACTCATTTTATGATGCTTTAGCTGTACTTTTAAAGTACATCTTACTTAAGATACCGTGTTTTGACGTTCATAAAGCTTTCACTTGTCAATAGTGTCAGTGACATCGAGAATATTAATTATATATATAACTGTTTTCGTGTTTTGAGGCAACGTACAGAGAACGCTGGGATTGGGAGAAGCTATGTACAATTTATGTCACCTATATATGTGCAAAATCCCAGCCTTCTATTTAGCTGCAACGTATTATATACTTAACATATTATGCACGTATAGACGGTTTTTTATTTAACGTTTAGTTTCAAGTAAGCTTTGTCAAATGGAAGAGATACTATTCTGAAGTATTCTGAAGTCAGTGTTTGATACCTGGATTTTTTGTTTTCCATTGTAGTTTCTGAGGATCTGATAATAAGAAAACTTTTGAGATTGAGTCGGACAGTAAGTAAAAAAAATTATGGTCACTTCGAACTATAAATTTTCTGTTGTTATGAAGCAAGTCACACGTAAGAGCCTTCGGCTTTTCTCACTGCTGAGCACGTTCCTGAGTTCAGATAGGATGTGTGACTGGTGCTTCCTCGACCTTTCCTGGGCACAAATTTCACTGGGCGATAATTTCGCTGTTCGCAGTTTATAGGATATCCAGTGGTACCTTACCAGCAACCCAGTAATATCTAGACCATAATTATAGGTAAAAATAGTCAAACATTAATGCGCCTAAGCCTTCACTCAACAATGCAGCTAATATTACCTAAAACTCCGTTGTAAACTGACTTAAGATAGCTTCGCAGGCTTAAACGGCCTGTGTCATCTTCCACAAGATAATTTCGTGTGCTGGGCAGCTTCGTTGTGATGACTAAAACAGCTACATTGCCGATGTTTAGACAGACTTGCCGAGAACCTCTGAACGACCCTAAAGTCGGTTGAAACGTCGGCAGTTTAGCTGTTTCAGTAATTACAATGACGCAGCACAATACCTACAATTATATTATCCAGTATAAGACAGATCATAATAGACTATTCAAACAGACACAATGAAAGTTGAGATTATATCCGGGGACCATTAACCAAGCCATAACTACTACGGAATTAACGTTTTCAGTATAAAAAGTTTTTGACTGTATTTCTGTTCATATACATGATGATCCCATGATGATGTCACAAACTTTCAGAGGTGATAGAGAAGGCTAAACATATCTTGATTTATATTCGGACAGGGTCTACCTTGAGCAAAACACAATTTTCGTTATTTGTTTTCTTTCCCAGACTTGTTTCGTTAAAGTTTCAGCCTCATCAGTAGGCTTTTAGTATCTTTCCACACGACAGGAAAAATACTCTTTTATTACTTGTACACATAAAATTCAGTTTTAAAGACAGTATTTACAATTTTAAAAATAGACAATGTTTTGCATATATCCCTTGTTGCCACATGCTGTGGTTTACGTTGATTTTTTTTTTTTTATTTCAGTTGTTTTCCTTCGCAATTTGTCCACTGCAATCACGTACAACTTAATGTAGGACACTTACTTATTTCGAAATTTTGCTAATGTAGGGAGTGTGAGAGAAAGAGAGGGACGTGGTGGCAGTGGTATATAGCTCACAGTGACAGAACAGTGCCAGAAAAAGAGTGGAGGAGACAGTGCCAGGGGAAGGCGGAGGAATGAAGAGAAAGAAGAAGTGGCAGCCGTTGAGAGCCAGCCATAATAAGAGACATAGTTGTTTGACAATTACAACGAAGAAGAATGCGATAGAGTGAAAGGAGACAGAAGCAGTAGGAAGGAAGGAGAGAGATACTAGTAGTAAGAGGTAGCAAGAGGGCGACAGTGAAAGTGAGGGAAGAGTGTAGAAGTAGGACAGGACGAAGGAGAATCTGGCTGTGACACAGGAGATAATAACAGAAAGACACAGAGAGATAATGAAATGTTGTTGTTGTTGTGGTCTTCAGTCCAGAGACAGGTTTGATGCAGCTGTCCATGCTACTCTATCTTGCTCAAGGTTCTCCATCTCCCAGTACCTACTGCAAATTACATCCTTCTGAATCTGCTTAGTGTGTTTCTCTTTTGGTCTCCATCTTCGATTTTTACCCTCCACACTGCCCTCGAATGCTAAATTGGTGATCCCTTGATGCCTCAGAATATACCCTACCAACTGATCCCTTCTTCTAGTCAAGTTGTGCCACAAACTTCTCTTCTCCCCAGTTCTATTCAACACCTCCTCTTTAGTTATTTGATTTACCAATCTAATCTTCAGCATTCTTCTGTAGCACCACATTTCGAAAGCTTCTATTCTCTTCTTGTCTTAACTATTTATCGTCCACGTTTGACTCCCATATATGGCTACACTCCATACAAGTACTTTCAGAAACGACTTCCTGACACTTAAATCTATACTCGATGTTAACAAATTTCTCTTCTTCAGAAACAGTTTCCTTGCCATTGACAGTCTAGATTTGATATCCTCTCTACTTCGACCATCATCAGTTATTTTGCTCCCCAAATAACAAAACTCATTTACTACTTTAAGCATCTCATTTCCTAATGTAATTCCCGCAACATCACCCAATTTAATTCGACTACATTCCAGTGTTCTCGTTTTGTTGACGTTCATCTTATATCCTCCTTTCAAGACACGGTCCATTCGGTTCAGCTGCTCTTCCAGGTCCTTTGCTATCTCTGACAGAATTACAATGTCATCGGCGAACCTCAAAGTTTTTATTTCTTCTCCATGGATTTTAGTTCCAACTCCGAATTTATCTTTTGTTTCCTTTACTGCTTGCTCAATATACAGATTGAATAACATAGGGGAGAGGCTACAACCCTGTCTCACTCCCTTCCCAACCACTGCTTCCCTTTCGTGACCCTCGATCTTATAACTGCCTTCTCGTCTTTTTACCTAATTGGTCCTCTGCTACCTTCACTATTTCGTCTCTCAAAGCTACCCATTCTTCTTCTACTGTATTTCTCTCCCCCATTCTTGTAAATCGTTCCCTAATGCGCTCCCTGAAGCTCTCTACAACCTCAGGTTCTTTCAGTTTATCCAGCTCCCATCTCCTCAAATTCCCACCTTTTTGCGGTTTCTTCAGTTTTAATCTACAGTTCGTAACCAGTAGATTGTGGTCAGAATCATCATCTGCCCCTAGAAATGTCTTACAATGTAAAAACTGGTTCCTAAAACTCTGTCTTACCATTATATAATCTGTCTGATACCTTCTAGTATCTCCAGGGTTCTTCCATGTAGACAACGTTCTTTCATGATTCTAGAACCAAGTGTTACCTATGATTAAGTTACGCTCTGTGCAAAATTCTACCAGACGGCTTCCTCTTTCATTTCTTCCCCGCAATCCATATTCACCTACTACTCCAGTCACCCTGACTATTAAATTTTCGTCTCCCTTTACTATCTGAATAATTTCTTCTATCTCATCATACATTTCATCAATATCTCCGTCATCTGCGGAGCTAGTTGGCATATAAACTTGTACTACAGTGGTAGGCGTGGCCTTCATTTCTATCTTGGCCACAATAATGCGTTCACTAAGCTGTTTGTAGTAATGTAACTGCATTTCTATTTTCTTGTTCCTTATTAAACCTGCTCCTGCATTACCCCTATTTGATTTTGTATTATAACCCTGTATTAACCTGACCAGAAGTCTTCTTCCTCCTGCTACCTAACTTCACTAATTCCCACTATATCTAACTTTAACCTATCGATTTCCCTATTTAAATTTTCTAACCTACCTGCCCGATTAAGGGATCTGGCATTCCACGCTCCGATACGTAGAACGCCAGTTTTCTATCTCAACCTCCCGAGTAGTCCCCGCCCGGAGATCCGAATCGGCGGCTGTTTAAACTCCGGAATGTTTTACCCAAGAAGACGCCATCATCATTTAACTATACAGTAAAGCTGCATGCCCTCGGGAAAAATTACGGCCGTAGTTTCCCCTTGCTTTCAGCCGTTCGCAGTACCAGCACAGCAAGGCCGTTTGGTTAATGTTACAAGGCCAGATCAGTCAATCATCCAGACTGTTGTCCCTGCAACTACTGAAAAGGCTGCTGCCCCTCTTCAGGAACTACACGTTTGTCTGGCCTCTCAACAGATGCTTCTTCGTTGTGGTTGCACCTACGGTACGGCTATCTGTATGGCTGAGGCACGCAAGCGTCCCCACCACCCACCAACGGCTTCGTCCATGGTTCCAGAGGGGGGGGGGGGGGGGGGGTGGGGGGATGAAATGAAATAGGTTGAAAGAGTGAGTGAGAATGGCAACTGGAAGTGGATGGGTATGAGCGACTTACAGCGATAAACTAGAAGGTGTTAGTGTGTTACTAGTAAAGCTGGTGGCTGTTTGAGGCGAGTTGCAAATGTTCCCGTTCCTAAATGTGTGGGGAAAATATTTAAAGGTGCTGAGGAAGGTAGAATGAAACAGATGGTCCCCCACTTTTGAGTCATCGTCTTCTAAATAAACAAGAACATTTTCGCAGTTTCTGTGCTCTAATAGAAGCAATCCTCCACTGGTCTCTAAATTACTTCAATTTCTTTGGCTGAGGATTATCGTTACTTCTCTAGTTCTCGCCAAACAGAATTAGGTTTCCTAAACCAATGGACTCAGTTCAGATTCGTTCCTATTGCCTCAGCATGGAGTTGGGAACAATGTTCTGATGGCGGCTGACACTTTTCAAACTAGGTTAGTTTTCCTTCAGTAACGATTTCTTTCAGGACACCCGCCTGTAACGTCTGGGTGGAGTTGTAAACGGTGGTTCCTATGGCTCTGAGCACTATGGGACTTTACTTCTCAGGTCATCAGTCCCCTAGAATACCCTAGAACTTAGAAATACTTAAACCTAACCAACCTAAGGACATCACACACATCCATGCCCGAGGCAGGATTCGAACCTGCGACTGTAGCGATCGCGCGGTTCAACATTGTGGCGCCTAGAACCGCTAGGCCACCCTGGCCACCAGTAAACGGGGGACCGACGGTGGCTGACGCTCTGTGCTGGGCACCGGGGCGCCGGCGTGTCCAGCCCGGTGCGGCAACTCACTGTGTGGTCCGCAGCCTCGCTCCACTGGCTGTGTCGTCGGCGATCGCCTGCGACGCCCAAAGGCGGCCGCCAGCAGAGCGACACGGCGACGCCGGCTCCAGTTACCACCTGCGAGGGCCGGCCTCTTCCAGGGGGCACGGGTGGTCAGCGCACGAGCCGGCGTCGGGACAGTCTGCAGGCGGACCACCGTGGGCGGTGCTCGGTGGGGCTCACCAGACACCATTCATACCGGCCTAGTCTGCAGGTAGTGTTCAGGCAAGGACGGATCTCGTAGGCTGCGAAAACGATAACGCGAAAACTAACGCTAATATAGCGGTTTTTGGCAAAATAACGTGAAATCGGCGATTTCCACGAATTATCGCGAAGTTTCTAATTTTGCCACATAAAACAGTTATAAATCCGATGACGTCAGTTAAGAAATATTCGTAACTGATAGTTGTTGAATGTTAAAACTGCATTTTGACTTCTAATCTGATCAATATAATGTTAAAATAACAGTTCGTTCCCTGGGTGATGAACAATGTGACGACGAACGCAGCAACAAAATTGGGAGAAAAACCATCAAATGTGGCAAAATCAACACAGAATTTGATAAAACCAACATAAAACTTGGGAAAAGCAACACCAAATTTGGCAGACATCAATACCGAATTAAAGAAATAGTTTTTAAAAAAATTACCCCTTATTTGGCACAAAAAATCGAATTCGAAAGAGAAAATTGGGAAAAATGTAAGACTGAATTTGGAAAACAATAACACAAAATTTCAGAAACACTCCAAGAAAAAGACCAATTCCGCAGAAAAATATTACTGAATTTGCAGGAAAATCACTGTATACGGCAAAATAAATATCACTAAATATTGTAAAAACGACACCAATTGTAATGGAAAATGACAACTAACTCGTCTAAATAAGTAATTGAGATTTAGCAAAAACAAGAAGTAAAATTTGGCGAAAAATATCAAAGAATTGAGAAAACAAATTACAACGAATTTTTCGAAAAATAACAATGAATTTAGTAAAAAAGACGAATTTGGCAAAAAAACACTGAATTTGGCAAAAAACATTGAACTTCCCGAAAACGCCTCTAGAATTGGCAAAAAAAGGAAAGAAAACCAAAACTGAGTTTAGCAAGAAAAAGTAAAACGGAATAAGAAAAATAACTCCAAATTTAGGAAAAAAAGACCGAATTGGGCAAAAATTAACACCTAATACGACAGAAACAGTGGATATGACAAAATAAAGCAATTTTTTCCAGTCACTACCTGCGGGACGTAGCAGCGCCCCAGTGTGATGCTGAATTCACCAGGGTACAGATAACTTCCATGGACTCGGGTGGACAATATTGTTTAGTTGTGAGTATCTTCACACGTCTGCGTGATGGTTGTGACCAAAAGATAGCCTCTTTCGCATGGAAACATCACTAACTTGAGCTCATATTTTGGGGGGAAAAACGCAAACCAGCTACGATCGCAGGTTCAAGTCCTGCCTCAGGCATGGATGTCTGTAATGTCCTTTGGTTAGTTAGGTTTATGTAGATCTAAGTCTAGGGGACTGATGACCTCAGATATTAAGTCCCATAGTGCTTAGAGCCATTTGAACCATTTTGATCCGAGCTGATCCCACAGATTCTCGACTGAATTCAAATCCGGGCAATCTGGCAACCAATGGAATGCGGTATAGCCACCCTGGTGCTCTATGAACCACGCAAATACACTGTGAGTCCTCTGACACGCTGCATTTTCCTGCTGGTAAGTGCCCTCATACCGAAGAAAATCAAACTCCTTTTATGCATGATCCCCAGGGATTGAGAAATACTTGTGTTGATCAAGTGTGCCTTCCACAAAGACGAGACCACAAATGGTTACCTGGCCTTTGGAGCATAACAAGTGAGTCATCTGAAAAAGCCACCTGTCGCCACATGGTGGACGTCCAGTGGCGGTACTCGTATGCAGATTCCAGCCTTCATCGCCGGCGAACAGCATTCAGCATGGGTACCTGAACCGGGGGCCTGCTCAGGAGGCCTATATGCAGCAACTATCGCTCAACAGTCGTGGAGGAGACACTGTTGGTATCCCCTTGGTTCATTTGGCGGTCGTTCGGTTAACGGTTGCCAACGGCCTTGCCGCAATGGTAGCACCGGTTCTCGTCAGATCACCGAAGTTAAGCGCTGTCGGGCGGGGCTATCACTTGGATAGGTGACCATCCGGTCTGCCAGGCGCTGTTGGCAAACGGGGTGCACTCTGCCCTTGTGAGGCAAACTGAGGAGTTACGTGATTGAAAAGTAGCAGCTCCGGTCTCGGAAACTGACATACGGCAGGAAGAGCGGTATGCTGACCACATGCCCCTCCGTATCCGCAACCAGTGACCCCTATGGTCTGAGGATGACACGACGACTGGTCAAGACTGCTGGTCCTTCGTGGCCTGTTCGGGAGTAGTTTAGTTTAGTTTTGGTTAACAGTTGCAGGCGTATTCGTCCGTTCACATTTCTGCCGGCGACGTCCACCCCTGTCATCATCTATGGCCAGTGACGGCACCACAGTTGCCTCCGATCCGCCTTTGGATAGAGCCATTTCGCCATGCACGGTATACTTCAACTACGATGGCATGCAAGCTGTTTATAAACTTAGGCTTTTCGAAAACACGTCCACCGTCGCCCCGAAAGCCAGTGATTATGCGCTTCTGGACGTCAGATAAACCGCTCCGATTCCGCATTAGAACAACGGGCGACAGCACTGTTTTCTATATACCCTACCCCTTTCACCTAACACGCTTTATATACTCTCCACTGCTAATCCTGCTACCTGCCGTCTGTGAGTGGTTATTGCTCTTTGACGTAAAACATCGGCGGTGGTCACATTAATCCGGCTGGACAGTCTATTTCTGATGCTATTTTGTCTAAAACTGACATGGTGAGACGGTGGCTGTGTACAATTAACGTAGGTTAATTCTTACAAAGAAGAAGACAGCAACCAGCTACTACAAATAGTGCTATTTATTTAGGTAAACAGCGCTGTAACCGGTTTCGAACTGGTAAGTTCATCATCAGACAGCTGTTCACATGATTTGCAAGATACACTTTACGTAATAGTCAGTTTTCGATTTTTATTCTTCCACTGTGGTGAAATATTCTTGGTGTGTTCGTGACGCAAAATTTTCGACGGCACCCACACACCAAGTAAATTTCGCCACAGTGGAAGAATAAAAATCTAAAACTGACTATTATGTAAAATGTCTTTTGAAAATCATATTAACAGCCGTCTGATGATGAACTTTCCAGTTCGAATCCGGTTACAGCGTTATTTACCTACATAAATAGCAGTATTAACAGTGGCTGGTTGCTGTCTTCTTCTTTGTAAGAAGTAACCTACATTCAGCTTATTTCTACCTCAGTATCCCTACTGGGGAAAGATACCTGTATTTTACCGCAGTTGTCGTCTGTGGCCCTCAGGCCACTGCAGCCATAATCAATTATTGTTGCTGTCGGCTGTCCTCAGTCATATTTAATATTATGCATTTAACAAGCAACGGCCGAATCCAAAACCATGAAGTAACGTTAAGAGCTTCGTAAGAGTACAGTTTTTCTGCTCACGAGAGGCACTTGTCACCTCTAATTCTCGGAACCGCACGAAACCATGCTTCGAATAAAACTCGATCACAAAAAACAAGGTCAGTGGTCTGTGTGATTTCCACACAAAACGTTGCATGCTACCATAAAAGACATTTCAGTAGAGGAAAACCAAGTAATTGATATCAATACCATAAGAGAGGTATGCCATATTATGACTTAAGGTAATCGATAAAAGAAATCGAAACTTTGAAATCGACGCTTCTAGTGCCGAAATTTGCAGATGCCAAAAGCAAACTGTCGATCCCCACGACCTTGCTATAGCAAACTGCGTTCTTACATCCTATTTCGTAGTTTGAGGCTACAATAGTCCGTTTTCTTTGAATCGAGTTCCTAATCGTCTTTTGACAGATAATTTAGAATTAATCTTCAATATTATTTATATTTACGTTTAATATAGTAACAGCACCTCATTAGTTTACTACAGGAATTTAAGTCACGATTGTAATGCAATTCATAAATGTTCTCTAGAATGCTGTAATCAGTATCTTAAAATAAACTGGGCCTCAATTGTTTGGGTGGAGACAGTTCGTACTCACTTTCACTGGACTGCTCCTGTTGCTCTGGAGAGGAATGTCGTGTACTCCTTCAACAGTCACCTTCATGGTCAGGTTCTTGGTTTCCTTCTAACTTACTATATCTATCCAATGTAAAGTCATATACACTCCTGGAAATGGAAAAAAGAACACATTGACACCGGTGTGTCAGACCCACCATACTTGCTCCGGACACTGCGAGAGGGCTGTACAAGCAATGATCACACGCACGGCACAGCGGACACACCAGGAACCGCGGTGTTGGCCGTCGAATGGCGCTAGCTGCGCAGCATTTATGCACCGCCGCCGTCAGTGTCAGCCAGTTTGCCGTGGCATACGGAGCTCCATCGCAGTCTTTAACACTGGTAGCATGCCGCAACAGCGTGGACGTGAACCGTATGTGCACTTGACGGACTTAGAGCGAGGGCGTATAGTGGGCATGCAGGAGGCCGGGTGGACGTACCGCCGAATTGCTCAACACGTGGGGCGTGAGGTCTCCACAGTACATCGATGTTGTCGCCAGTGGTCGGCGGAACGCGCACGTGCACGTCAACCGGAGACCGAACCGCAGCGACGCACGGATGCACGCCAAGACAGTAGGATCCTTCGCAGTGCCGTAGGGGACCGCACCGCCACTTCCCAGCAAATTAGGGACACTGTTGCTCCTGGGGTATCGGCGAGGACCATTCGCAACCGTCTCCATGAAGCTGGGCTACGGTCCCGCACACCGTTAGGCCGTCTCCCGCTCACGCCCCAACATCGTGCAGCCCGCCTCCAGTGGTGTCGCGACAGGCGTGAATGGAGGGACTAACGGAGACGTGTCGTCTTCAGCGATGAGAGTCGCTTCTGCCTTGGTGCCAATGATGGTCGTATGCGTGTATGGCTCCGTGCAGGTGAGCGCCACAATCAGGACTGCATACGACCGAGGCACACAGGGCCAACACCCAGCATCATGGTGTGGGGAGCGATCTCCTACACTGGCCGTACACCTCTGGTGATTGTCGAGGGGACACTGAATAGTGCACGGTACATCCAAACCGTCATCGAACCCATCGTTCTACCATTCCTAGACCGGCAAGGGAACTTGCTGTTCCAACAGGACAATGGACGTCCGCATGTATCCCGTGTAACCCAACGTGCTCAAGAAGGTGTAAGTCAACTACCCTGGCCAGCAAGATCTCCGGATCTGTCCCCCATTGAGCATGTTTGGGACTGGATGAAGCGTCGTCTCACGCGGTCTGCACGTCCAGCACGAACGCTGGTCCAACTGAGGCGCCAGGTGGAAATGGCATGGCAAGCCGTTCCACAGGACTACATCCAGCATCTCTACGATCGTCTCCATGGGAGAATAGCAGCCTGCATTGCTGCAAAAGGTGGATATACACTGTACTAGTGCCGACATTGTGCGTGCTCTGTTGCCTGTGTCTATGTGCCTGTGGTTCTGTCAGTGTGATCATGTGATGTATCTGACCCCAGGAATGTGTCAATAAAGTTTCCCCTTCCTGGGACAATGAATTCACGGCGTTCTTATTTCAATTTCCAGTACTGTAGATACGATCGCAAACAAGTTTGTAACTGTCATGCGGAAGGCAACATTTCTCTTTCGAAAATATTCAGAAAAAGTAAATATTCACCTGTCTATTAATGTAAGCCGCAAGGAGATGTGTTTTTACGTATTTTCTAATTTCACGCTTTTATTTGACTATATTTAAGCATAAAAGCCATTTTAAACTGGCCGATATCCAGCCTATTTCGGTCATAATTGTCAAAAATGCTTGACAACTGTATCTAAATACGTGTTGTCTATTCCCAGTGGTATCATCGATACGACGAAACATATACTTCCGTACCTGACTTTGGTAAACTTGTACAATGTGTGACAGATAGGTCAATAATTCAAATAAATTTTCACAGTTTCCTCTCCTGATACTGATAACGCTTCTGTCGAGAGAGATGAATATGTAGTTAATAAGTGTGCTTCAAAGCCTGTCCAGGCAGTCTGATTTTGTTAAGTGTCCATGTTACCCAAATTTTGCCACAGGCAGTTGCAGACGATGGTACCGTCAACTGGTTCGAATCTCCACATTATATGTGCACTGTCAAAAATGTGGATCGATTATAGGGTTAAGACTCAACCCTTCCAAAACCTAAGAGGTGCTGACTGGTCATTATAGTCTCATTAGCCCGAATTATAGAGAATCCCTAACACCTTTAAGCCTAAACCGCACCAATATCAACGCACAAACGACTGAGGGGCTTTCACAACTCGAACATTATAGAGAGTGTGACCTTGAAACGTGGTATATATACCTCGCAACTGAGATGAAATTACATAAAGGCTGTTGTAATACAACGCACTGATGAGAAGAAAATGACATTCAGGACAGTTAGTAAACATCTGTGATCGTGTCTCATACTGCATAAAGTGTTCAAATATAAGCACAGTATCTATTACGACGGTTGCCCAGAAAGTAACTCACCGCATTTCTTTCTTCAACAATTCTTTATTGAGCATAATGATAATTACACACACGGAAGGAAGGTGTTTTATCTACAAACCCTATTTTTACAGTGTTTGTCCTGGTGGCGGAGCCTCTGCTTCAAGAATAGCTCTGAGCACTATGGAACTTAACATCTCAGGTCATCAGTGCCCTAGAACTTAGAACTACTTAAACCTAACTAACATAAGTATATCACACACATCCATGCCCGAGGCAGGATTCAAACCTGCGACCGTAGTAGCAGCGCAGTTCCGGACTGAGGCGACTAGAACCGCTCGGCCACAGCGGTCGGAGGCCCCCACCCCTGCTTCATTTTGTAAATCACCTCCTCATCGTCCTCAAAATGTCTTCCACGAATGGGATCCTGTAATGGCCCAAACAAGAGGAAGTACGCTGCAACATGATGTCAGGTGTGACAGCCGTGGATGGTCTCCCCGGCAGCTGCAAATTGTGGAGCTCCGCCGAACCACTGTCTGATGACCTTACTCTTCGTGCCCAGCGACTAACTGTACTTCTATCGACAACGAATGCTCCATGGTCTTTGCACATGCGTTTGTGAATATTCCCTATAGTTTCTTTCTCTGTAGTGAGAAATTCAATGCTTGTAACGTACATCACCTAAAGACACCATTTTGAAACCGCCCTGCAGTTACGCTAGCTGTCGGAAGTGACGGAAACTTGGCGCGCGCATTCAGGAGACTTCAAATAATACATAGGTAACGTTTCGCATTCGTAGCGTTGTTCTCGGCTGAGAAAAGAATGCGGTGAATTACTTTCTGGACAACCCTCGTATTAATCAATTAATCATGTGATCATACACACAACGCAACAACACTCCGTCAGTAAATTACAGAACTTACTACGCCCTTACTGCAGATAGTAAATGGGTGGCTCCTAACGTATTAATTTATCTACGTTAACGGTTAATAATGAGATCGACACATGTACGGCCCAAGCTGTCACCACACAATGCCAATATTGCCGCTTGAGCGATAATGTTTCACGACCATGGTTTAACGAGTCGTTACTGACTAAACATTCACATCTTTATGTACGTGAAGGCAGGTTGAAAGTTCCGTGGTTTGACGAGAATTCTATACTGCGACCTTTCAGTTTCCAGGCCCGCACCCACCACTAGACCACCAGGCCTACGGCCGCAGCAAACTCGTATTTGCAGGTAGGACCCTCGCTGATGCGGATACCCGCAGTTATATCTGAGGATATAATTACTTTGTAGTTTCAGGTGAAAGGATGGTGTCAATGTTTGTACACTCTAGGTACTCATGTTATTGTTTTAAGTCACTACTATAGCTCATTTGGGACGGACAGCCACTATGATGATCGGCATGCTGAATGTCCTGACGAGGATAGATGATATGTCCAAGGCGTAAAATGTGATGAAATTTTCTTCTTACTGCTTCTCTCCACAATTACATGTACATCCTGTTTCCATCATACAAACAGCAGCCTACGCCTGAGTCATTCCTATTTCATTTGTGTTAACAGTTGTCGCTCATGCAACTACCGTAAACGTCACAGAACGACGTGAAGGGAAGCTTCGCTCGATTTTCTTACTCCCCTTTTGAACGTACGACGCAGATAATATACGACTTAATTTAGTGATTCTCTCAACACTTAAATTAACGGTATTTAACAGAACACAATATAATGCTTGCAGCACATTATCATGATATAATATTATGGTGAAGTGACACACATTTGATAAACAAACTGCATTACATATTTTTGTGTGGAATGAGGGGCGACAGCTTAC
This sequence comes from Schistocerca gregaria, assembly GCF_023897955.1. NCBI lineage: Eukaryota > Metazoa > Arthropoda > Insecta > Orthoptera > Acrididae > Schistocerca > Schistocerca gregaria. The sequence goes on along the minus strand of NC_064926.1, from coordinate 339,903,252 downwards.
AAAGGCATTATTTGACTTCCCAGTGTTGAATAAATATTCCGCAGAAAAGAGCACAAAATCGGTTTCAGTGACTACGACTAAAAACTGTAACTTATGGATCGTACCGACAAAGTTATGTTCACCCTCTGCGTTCTTAGTCCGTGATATATAAAATACAAGGTCCGACTTCAGCAGACGGAAGTTCAGGTCAAGAGGAAGCCTTTCGTTCCAGATCCGGCAAAGTGAACGGCTTAAAGTGGTTTGACACTTTTAATTCGCGAACGCTGATAGAAGACTTGCAGGTGCGGATTAAGGGCAAGCCAATAAGGGTTGTGGCTCTCTCCATGCGATGATCTAAGTACGTTGGCCAGCTGCTCATATTAATGCAGCACTGGCAGTCTTCAGTGGCTGGCACTAAAATCGTAGTTTAGAAGAATCAGATCCAAGTTCCTGCCAGGCCACAATTATGAACGAATGTTGGGATTCTTTATTTGGTAGTCTAAAGGACGATTTCTAGCCACACTATTAGCCCAATAGATCTATAGGTACGCCGTGAGGTTGATGTCACGACGAATCTCCGCCCTAACATTATTTCCTTTCTTCCTCCATCACCCCTTTTTCCGTATTAATAACCAAAATACATAGATTCATGGATGACAGCGTCAGATCGGGGAGCAAATATCAGACAAACAACCTACACATATATTGACCCTACCACATATCTCGTAGCTGTTTCCCTGCAGTTTGACGTCGGTTTAGCCGTTGTGTATTGTCACTTACTTCGAGGGATAGCTTTTTCATAACTGATTTTCAGTTTTATGTAGCACCACATAGTTCGTCTTTTTATTAGCGTACTCAGATTACAAATCTGAATCTGGAAAGGCATTGTCATCACTGCCATACCATATTCTGAACGTTATAGGATTCTAACATTTTATAATTTAAGTGATATTTTTTTATTTTTTTATTTCTAAGGGCTCTTCTACTCTATCGCGTATGTAGTGAAGGCGGAGCTGCTCTTCAGTCCTCTCTCAAGACGTCGGCTCAGACGTCTGAAGTTGTGCACGACGCAATCTGTCCAAAATTTCCAAAACAGTTTGTTTAACGAAATTTTTAATGTTATGTCCAGATGAGAAGTGCTTCTGAGCTATAAAACACGAAGTATGGAACGTACCAAGAATATTAGTCATGTCTATCCTCTCCGTTCGTAGTCTATGAAATCCAGAAGCATTTACCCTCTGGATTTAACGGGGAGAAAAATCGGTGGAACTGAATTTGATGAACGACTTCTGGCGCGCATTACCGGGAACATCTGTTCTGGTCATTAATTACAAAAATGGTTCAAATGGCTCTGAGCACTATGGGACTCAACTTCTGAGGTCATCAGTCCCCTAGAACTTAGAACTACTTATACCTAACTAACCTAAGGACATCACACACAACCATGCCCGAGTCAGGATTCGAACCTGCGACCGTAGCCGTCACGCGGTTCCAGACTGAAGCGCCTAGAACCACATTAATTACATCTCACGGGTATTACGTGTTTCGCGGACACTCCATCTATCCGAAATCATAGTTGACTTGTTGCTCATTTAGATTCATCTGTCAGGTGGCTGCGCTCTTGATATAAACGTTTACACTGAACAGGAATGATCGACATTCAAAGTTATAGTTATGCACTGTCACTCTAGTTTTTATGTGTACTTTAACATATAGGTCGCATATATATCGGCCTGCTACATCTGTCTTAGATTTATGGACAAACTTGCATAACGCCCAGAGATTCATCTCAAATACGGGTTTCATCGACACATTAGTCTTTTGTTAGCTGCAGTTGCTTATGTATGTGTTAATATGTATCAGTTCCTCCTAGTTACTTACTTGAAATTGCTAATTTGTGGAATCCTGTATGTATTTTCCTGCGCCGAGTAAAAATATTCATGTTTTTGATTTCTACAATCAGAAATATTTCAGTAGTGCTGTCATTGCTACAGGTATTAGGAGCTACGAATGTTTCGAAATCAGGGACATTACTTCCAAATTATTAAACTCGAAGCGTTAAGGAAGTTTAGTACGCAACCGCTTCCAGAGTAAGGCAAAACGCTGGGTTACTGATTAAATGTTACATGTTACCCGAAGGTAATACATAACACTTAATGCGTAACCCAGCGTTTCAGCTGCCTCAGGGTGTGTTACCCATTTCTGTAATAGCGATTGCAGACTGGCAACAGTGACAAGAGCATTTCTGAGAAACAAGAAATTTAAGAGCGGATGTAAATTTGAGTGGTTCAAATGACTCTGAGCACTATGGGACTTAACGTCTGAGGTCATTAGTCCCCTAGAACTGAGAATTACTTAAACCTAACTAACCTAAGGACATGACACACATGCATTCCCGGGGCAGGATTCGAACCTGCAACCGTAGCAGCCGCGCGGCTCCGGACTGAAGAGCCAAGAACCGCTCGGCCACCATGGCTGGCTAAATTTGCGTGTTTGGAAGTGTTTTCTAAAGGTATATGTCTGGAGTGTAGATTTGTATAGTAGTCAAACATGGACAATACGCAGTACAGCCAAGAGTACAACTGAAGTTTTGAAATGTGAAAGAGTGAAATAATGCTGAAGATTAGATGAGTAGATCGCGTGACTGACAAGAAAGTACTGAATCTAATCGAGACCAAAAGAAATTTGTGGCACAACTTGAGTAAATAGATAGATTGGTAGGATGCATTGTGAGACATCAAGGGAACACTGATTTAGTATTGGAGATATGGAGGGGGGGGGGGGGGGGGTACAAATCATAGTACAGCTTCGGAAGGATGTAGGCTGCAGTAGTTAATCGGAGGTAGGACAGAGTAGCATGGAAAGCCACATCAGATCAGTCTTTGTACTGAAGAGCACAGAAACAACAACGTTATTATTAAGTGTATGCGACAATTTTTTGTTTTCAGTGATTCTACATTTTGTTTCAAAGAGCTGTACAATAAGACTGAGCTCTGCAGATTGTTACGCTGTGTCCTACCGGTTGGTGACTACACACAAGTGTTTTTTCATTTTTTTTATTCCTGTGATGTACGGTAAAGATAGCTTATAGCCCGCATCTCGTGGTCGTGGGGTAGCGTTCTCGATTCCCACACCCGGGTTCCCGGGTTCGATTCCAGGCGGGGCCAGGGATTTTCTCTGCCTCGTGATGGCTCGGTGTTGTGTGATGTCCTTAGGTTAGTTAGGTTTAAGTAGTTCTAACTTCTAGGGGACTGATGTCCATAGATGTTAAGTCCCATAGTGCTCAGAGCCATTTGAACAATTTTTGATAGCTTATATTAGCCGAAACTAGTAATCAGTAAAAATAATAAATAGCGAGCTTGCCTAATAAAGGATTTTATCTGAATTAAGTAACACTTTTTGGAAAGATCTCGCTCGCCCTCGTTTACTAGCGGTTAGCATATTTAGCTACGGAAGCTACACTTCTTACCATTAGCCAAGTGAAAAAACCAAAGGCGTGCTGTGAGCCGCACCACGCTTTCTTCAATTCGGTATCCCGCATGTTGGTGCTGACTTCGTTTCCACTGCTGTTGTAGGTCGGTACTGCAGCGGCAGGCAACACAGGGAAGATATCAGGTCTGCAGGGCGTAAAAATCCAGCAGCCTCATAGAATTACAATGAAGCACCTAATCCGAGGCCCCGGAGAACTCCACCTGTCGCAGCCCGCTCTCCGCGGCGTCCAGGGATTTTCACTTTTCCGCGGTGCTGCTTCTCATTACGGAGACACGCTGCCATCCCCCCCTGCTAGCAGCCCGGCAGACGCGTGAAATGAGACACTGCTCCAAAGAAAGGCAGCATTTCGCCAGTGGGCTCTCCGCTGTGTGCGGATGTGACACTTGAATGCCGCCTGCGCACCCGGCCGTGGCGGGACCGGGTATTTTCTTTTTCCTCTAAAAAGAGTTTCTGTTAATCTCGCGGCACGAATCCTCGGGCGCATTGTCGCCGCATACAGCGCCCGCTGTACGTGACTTTCATCCGGATAGAGCCCCGCCTGGCTGCCACGGGCTGACGGATTAACGCAGTGGGCGCGCGGAATCGAAGCAGCACTAGCGGCGGAGGTTTAAACTTCTCGTGTTCCCTAAGACGCAGTGTGCGTTACGTACCATACGGCCTGGCTGCGTAAGCTCTGCCCTCTTGCCGGACTGTTGAATCACTCACTCCGTATCGTCTGACACATTCTTAAGTGTAGGTATTTTTTATAATTACTGGAAGTATTTAAATTCCATTTTTTGCCACTACAAACTACTTACATCATCACAGGCGTTTCGCTTCACTGATTTTCTGTCAACGTCAGTGGTCTGGAAAGAATCATATTTACAAATTTTCGATTTCTTTCTAGTTCTATAAGTCTGGCTTTTCTTTTTTCAGGCATCAATCTTCGTACGGTACTGGATGGGTTGATACAGCTCACCACAAATTCCTCACATGTTCCAACCACTTCATCTCAGAGCAGCACTTCCACTCTATGTCTTCTTTTCGGGATGCATTCTTATCTCTGTCGTCCTCTATAGCCTTTACGCTCCACAGCTCACTCTAGGACCATGTAAGACATTCTCTAATGTCTTAACACATGTCCTATCATAGTGTTGCTTCCTCCTTTCAGTGTTTTCCACATATTCCTTTCCTCGACGATTCTGCCCAGAATCTCCTCATTCCTTACTTTATCAGTCCACATAATTTTCAGCATTCCCTGTAGAACCACATCCCAAATACTTTGATTCTCTTCTGTTCCGGTTTTCCGATAATCCACGTTTTACTACCATACAATGCTGTGCTCCAAACGTACGTTCTCACAAATTTCTTAGTCAAATTAAGGTCTATGTTACGTACTAGTAGACTTCTCTTGGCCACTAATGCCCTTTTTGATAGTACAACCCTGCTTTTGATGTTCTTCTTGGTACGACAGTCATTAGTTCCAGAATGAGATTTTCACTCTGCAGCGGAGTGTGCGCTGATATGAAACTTCTCGGCAGATTAAAACTTTGTGCCCGACCGAAACTCGAACTCGGGACCTTTGCCTTTCGCGGGCAAAGCTATGAGTACCGGGCGTGAGTCGTGCTTCGGTAGCTCAGATGGTAGAGCACTTGCCCGCGAAAGGCAAAGGTCCCGAGTTCGACTCTCGGTCGGGCACACAGTTTTAATCTGCCAGGAAGTTTCGGTCATTAGTTATTTTGCTGCATAGGTAGTAGAATTTTTTAACTCATTCTTCTTCGTGATCATCAATCCTGATGTTAAGTTTCTCACTCTTCTGATTTCCGCTATTTCTAATTGCTTTCTCCGATACATTCTCAGTCCATGTTCTATACGTATTAGATTACTCACTCCATTCAGCAGATCCTGTAATTTTCCTTCACTTTCAATGAGTATAGCAATATCATCAGCGAGTCGTATCATTAACATCCTTTTCAAATTCAATTTTGATTCCACCCCGGAACCTTTATTTTACTTTCCTCATTGCTTCTTCGATGTATAAATTGAACAGTAGGGGCAAAAGAATACATCCCTGCCTTACACCATTTTTAACCCGAGCACTTCGTTCTTGGTCTTACATTCTTATTAATTCTCCCTTGGCTCTTGTGTATGTTGAATATTAACTGTCTCTCCGTATATTTTGCCCTTACTTTCCTCGGAATTTCTAACATCTTGCACCATTTGATACTGTCGAAGGCTTTCGTTACTTCTCGTTATAAAAGATCTTGAAGTGCCTTCCCCGCCCCTCGCAATCGTAATCTCCAATCGTAAAATCACACATTACTTCTTTCCCCGTTCATCTTCTCAATGATTTGATGTTGCCTTCCGCAAATTGCTCTCCAGTTCTACCCCCGTCTCAGAGTACCATTTACACTCAACGTCCACACTTGCTTGCTGAACATATTCTGATCTCTGGCTTCCACTCCACTTCTTACATTGTACGGCTTCCTCTGATATCATGGAGGTTATTCCTGGTAGATTTAATATGTGTTCTGTCAACACGATTCTTCTTTATATGAAAATGGCATCTCCTTTCGGAAATGCCCGAAAGAAAATATACAATCGGTGACCACGTAGCTCTCTTAGAATGAAATGGTAATTAAATGAAAACTCCAACCTGTCAACAGGCGTTGATATACATCAACGGGCGAGTTGAAAATGTGTGCCCTGACCGGGACTCGAAACCGGAATCTCCTGCTTACATGGTAGATGCTGTATCCATTTTTTTTTACTCATTTTGTTCGATATAGTTCGTTGCGTTTGGTCTGGTTGAACGTCACAAGACATCCGTTCAAATTGATCGTTGGTTCCTTGACTCAGTTTTTTTATTACAGAGAGCATGCAGCCCTCTGACCGAACACGCTGAGCTACCGTGCCGGAAACCATCTGAGCCACCGACGGCATGGAATATAATGCGACTGTAGGGGATTATTCCTTGCACACTCCCTATGAAACCCACATTCCCAACTTAATGTCCAAACACTACATTCGTAGTGTCCCTACCCATTACACTCATTAGTCGCGGCAGACAATCTTACCGAGTCTTAACTATATGAAGATGGTATCTGTTCTTTCGGACTAACCAGCCATTGACCTTCTTCTTCTGTGCGGGATGCACACAAATTGCATTACGGGACTCGATAAGATCGTCTGCAGCGAGTAATGAGTGTATGGACAGGGGCACTACGAATACTGTGCGTGGACATTAAGTTGGGAATGTGAGTCTTACGGGGAGAGTGCAAGGGATAAATCGCTGCAGTCGCACTATCCTCTGTGTCCTCGGTGGCTCAGATGGATAGAGCGTCTGCCATGTAAGCACGAGATCCGGGTCAGGGCACACATTTTCAACCGTCCCCGTTGATGTGTATCAACACCTGTCGACGTCTTAGGGTCTTGATTTAATTATCATTTCAAACGATTCTTCCTATTGTCATTGCTTTCGCAACGTTCCTCCATTCACCAATTCTGCAGAAAAACTCCTCATTTCTTATTTTATTAGACAACATAATTTTCAACATCCTTGTACAGCACCACCTGTCGAAAGGTTCGATTCTGTTCTTTTCCGTTTTTCCCACGGTAGATATTACACTTTGAGACTGCTATATCGTCCAGGTCGTCCATGCCGGAATATATGTTAATGTTCTAAAAGTTTATTGCTTAGCGTTACCGTAGTGTATGCGTTATACAGGGTCCAGTAACGTTAATATGGCCACCGTCTATGTTCGTTGTCAACGTGCAATAACCACTCATTGGCGGTAAGGAGGCAAGTGGCTGCACTGCCAGTAGCGTGTATACAAAGTATGCTGGGGGATTGTGGGAGAGGGTGGGACGCGAATAACAATGCAGTCGTTGTGGTAATGCGGAAACGGAGCCATTTATCTGATGCCCAAAACAGCACGATCAATGGCTTTTGCGACAAGTCTGTAAACCGTTCACATGCCACCGTGGTTAAAGTTCGCCGTGCATGGCAAAATGGCTCTACCCAAAACCATTACCGTGGTAATATCAGTGCACCACGGGTCATACAGTATATGACATATTTATGTGATTCCACCTTTTGAAGGATCCACGTCTATCGAGAAGAAGTCAAACGGGAACCAATTGGATATATTCGTCCCTGTAATGGCGCCAATGTTTAGATGACTTATGTTGCTAGTTGTAGAGGGGCCTGAAGGTCGTACCAACGAGACACCGAAACTGGTAAAGGAACATTAGAAAACAGTATTCAGAGGTTCTGATCCGCTTTGCTACCCTTAAGTTGAGACACTGTCCCGTCCACGAGGGCCTGGAGTCTACCTTTGGTACATCTACATCTACATCTACATCTACATCCATCCTCCGCAAGCCATCTGACAAGTAAAATTATTGAATAATATTACGGCTGTTGGTCTGTCTTCTTGAAATAAAAAAAAAAGATAGGAATGAACGACGGTTACGGATATGTGTGCGTGCGAAGAGACGTGCAAGTGTAAGCAATTGAGCACAACTTTGAACTAAGGGGCTTCCAACAGCGTCTCCTCAACGAGCGTTCAGCGGAAGTTGCTGCGTTTGGGCCTCCGCAGCAGGCGCTGGTACGTGCACCCAAGAAAACTGCTGTTCATCGGAGACGAAAGTTGTAATTTTCACGGCAGCAGGATGTCGACTGAGCAACGACAGGTGGTTCTAACCACGTTTGTGCTCCATAGGACAGCTGGGCTTTGGGGTCTACGGCCCTACAACAATATTCGGAAGGTTCCAGGCCAGAGGAAGGACCGTTCTGGTCTGGGGAATGTTTTAGTGGCATTCCCTGAGTGATCTCGTCATTCTGCAAGGCACAATGGATCAACAGAGGTCCACCCCTTCATGTTTTTCCTCAGCAGTATGACGTCTACGTGCAACATCTCAGAAAGCTTGCGGTGTACATGCGTGATTCGAAGAGCACCTGGATGAGTTTGCAATTGAGATATTCATACCTCATAAATTGGTAAGAGGTGGAACGGATCCACCGTGGTACACAAAAAAGGTCCGAACGCTGTTGCAGAGGCAACGGAAAAAGCATGCGAAGTTCAGAAGAACGCGAAATCCCGAAGATGGGCTAAAATTTTCAGACGCGCGAAATTTGGCACGGATTTCAATGCGAGATGCCTTTTATAGGTTCCACAACGAAACATTGTATTGAAATTTGGTAGAAAATCCGAAGAAATTCTGGTCGTATGTAAAGTACACAAGCGGCAAGACGCAGTCAATACCTTCGCTGCGCAGTGCCGATGGTACTGTTATAGACAACTGTGCCGCTAAAGCGGAGTTATTGAACGCAGTTTTCCGAAATTCCTTCACCAGGGAAGACGAATGGAATATTCCAGAATTCGAAACACGAACATCTTCTAGCATGAGTTTCTTAGAAGTAGATACCTTAGGGGTTGCGAAGCAACTAAAAATCGCTTGATACGGGCAAGTCTTCAGGTCCAGATTGTATACCGATTAGGTTCCTTTCAGATTACGCTGATACTATAGCTCCCTACTTAGCACTCATATACAACCGCTCGCTCACCGATAGATCTGTACCTACAGATTGGAAAATTGCGCAGGTCGCACCAGGGTTCAAGAAGGGTAGTAGGAGTAATCCATTTAACTACAGACCTATATCATTGACGTCGGTTTGCAGTAGGGTTTTCGAGCATATACGGTATTCAAACATTATGAATCACCTCGAAGGGAACGATCTATTGACACGTAATCAGCATAACTTCAGAAAACATCGCTCTTGTGCAACGCAGCTAGCTCTTTATTCGCACGAAGTAATGGCCGCTATCGACAGGGGATCTCAAGTTGATTCCGTATTTCTAGATTTCCGGAAAGCTTTTGACACCTTCCTCACAAGCGACTTCTAATCAAGCTGCGGAGCTGTGGGGTATCGTCTCAGTTGTGCGACTGGATTCGTGATTTCCTGTCAGGAAGTTCGCAGTTCGTAGTAATAGACGGCAAATCATCGAGTAAAACTGAAGTTATATCAGGTGTTCCCCAGGGAAGCGTCCTGGGACCTCTGCTGTTCCTGATCTATATAAATGACCTGGATGACAATCTGAGCAGTTCTCTTAGATAGTTCGCAGATGATGCTGTAATTTACCGTCTAGTAAGGTCATCCGAAGACCAGTATCAGTTGCAAAGCGATTTAGAAAAGATTGCTGTATGGTGTGTCAGGTGGCAGTTGACGCTAAATAACGAAAAGTGTGAGATGATCCACAGGAGTTCCAAAAGAAATCCGTTGGAATTCGATTACTCGATAAATAGTATAATTCTCAAGGCTGTCAATTCAACTAAGTACCTGGGTGTTAAAATTACGAACAACTTCAGTTGGAAGGACCACATAGATAATATTATCGGGAAGGCGAGCCAAAGGTTGCGTTTCATTGGCAGGACACTTAGAAGATGCAACAAGTCCACTAAAGAGACAGCTTACACTACACTCGTTCGTCCTCTGTTAGAATATTGCTGCGCGGTGTGGGATCCTCACCAGGTGGGATTGACGGAGGACATCGAAAGGGTGCAAAAAAGGGCAGCTCGTTTTGTATTATCACGTTATAGGGGAGAGAGTGTGGCAGATATGATACACGAGTTGGGATGGAAGTCATTACAGCATAGACGTTTTTCGTCGCGGCGAGACCTTTTTACGAAATTTCAGTCACCAACTATCTCTTCCGAATGCGAAAATATATTGTTGAGCCCAACCTACATAGGTAGGAATGATCATCAAAATAAAATAAGAGAAATCAGAGCTCGAACAGAAAGGTTTAGGTGTTCGTTTTTCCCGCTCGCTGTTCGGGAGTGGAATAGTACAGAGATAGTATGATTGTGGTTCGATGAACCCTCTGCCAAGCACTTAAATGTGAATTGCAGACTAGTCATGTAGATGTAGATGTAGATGTAGATGTAGATGTACTCCCTTGGCCACCAAGCTCTTCGGATTTATGCCCTTCCTTTGGTCCCACCTCGGACGGGCTGTTCGCGCCACGTATCCTCAACAGTGAAACCTAGCGCAGCTAGCCATGGCAATGGTCGGCGTGGCTCCACGTCCCAGTCGATACCTTCCAAAACCTCATTGAATCACTTACTGCACGTCTGCGCTGAAAAGTGTTATTGAGCCATTAATGTGTATTAAAGCCGCTACCGCATGTTAAGCTGTGTCCAGCACGCAAGAGTAATTTTTTGCCACTGACAATGCATTTTCAGTTCCGATTGTCGTTTTGATTCGTGTGCGCACTTCACGTAGCACAGTAACAGTTAAGAGTCAATCTGTCGTTGTTGGTCGGGCGTGCTTGTGTGAGACATGCGTGTCCAGAAGTAACAGTGTAACGGTATCTACACTCCTGGAAATTGAAATAAGAACACCGTGAATTCATTGTCCCAGGAAGGGGAAACTTTATTGACACATTCCTGGGGTCAGCTACATCACATGATCACACTGACAGAACCACAGGCACATAGACACAGGCAACAGAGCATGCACAATGTCGGCACTAGTACAGTGTATATCCACATTTCGCAGCAATGCAGGCTGCTATTCTCCCATGGAGACGATCGTAGAGATGCTGGATGTAGTCCTGTGGAACGGCTTGCCATGCCATTTCCACTTGGCGCCTCAGTTGGACCAGCGTTCGTGCTGGACGTGCAGACCGCGAGAGACGACGCTTCATCCAGTCCCAAACATGCTAAATGGGGGACAGATCCGGAGATCTTGCTGGCCAGGGTAGTTGACTTACACCTTCTAGAGCACGTTGGGTTGCACGGGATACATGCGGACGTGCATTGTCCTGTTGGAACAGCAAGTTCCTTTGCCGGTCTAGAAATGGTAGAACGATTGGTTCGATGACGGTTTGGATGTACCGTCCACTATTCAGTGTCCCCTCGACGATCACCAGAGGTGTACGGCCAGTGTAGGAGATCGCTCCCCACACCATGATGCCGGCTGTTGGCCCTGTGTGCCTCGGTCGTATGCAGTCCTGATTGTGGCGCTCATCTGCACGGCGCCAAACACGCATACGACCATCATTGGCACCAAGGCAGAAGCGACTCTCATCGCTGAAGACGACACGTCTCCATTCGTCCCTCCATTCACGCCTGTCGCGACACCACTGGAGGCGGGCTGCACGATGTTGGGGCGTGAGCGGAAGACGGCCTAACGGTGTGCGGGACCGTAGCCCAGCTTCATGGAGACGGTTGCGAATGGTCCTCGCCGATACCCCAGGAGCAACAGTGTCCCTAATTTGCTGGGAAGTGGCGGTGCGGTCCCCTACGGCACTGCGTAGAATCCTACGGTCTTGGCGTGCATCCGTGCGTCGCTGCGGTCCGGTCCCAGGTCGACGGGCACGTGCACCTTCCGCCAATGTACTGTGGAGACCTCACGCCCCACGTGTTGAGCAATTCGGCGGTACGTCCACCCGGCCTCCCGCATGCCCACTATACGCCCTCGTTCAAAGTCCGTCAACTGCACATAGGGGTCACGTCCACGCTGTCGCGGCATGCTACCAGTGTTAAAGACTGCGATGGAGCTCCGTATGCCACGGCAAACTGGCTGACACTGACGGCTTCGGTGCATAAATGCTGCGCAGCTAGCGCCATTCGACGGCCAACACCGCGGTTCCTGGTGTGTCCGCTGTGCCGTGCGTGTGATCATTGCTTGTACAGCCCTCTCGCAGTGTCCGGAGCAAGTACTGTGGGTCTGACACACCGGTGTCAATGTGTTCTTTTTTTCCATTTCCAGGAGTGTATTTAGCGACGAAGCGTCATTGACCAACAGCGGTAACCTAAACCGGCATAATATGCACTATTGGGCAACGGAAAATCCACTATGGCTGCGATAAGTGGAGCATCAGTGACCTTGGCGGGTTAAAGTATGGGGCGGCATTATGGGAGAAAGAATAATTGGCCCCCATTTTATCGATGGCAATCTAAATGGTGCAATGTATGCTGATTTCCTAGGTAATGTTCTATCGATGTTACTACAAGATGTTTCACTGCATGACAGAATGGCGATGCACTTCCAACATGATGGATGTCCGGCACATAGCTCGCGTGCGGTTGAAGCGGTATTGCATAACATATTTCATGAATACGGCCCGCACCTTCACCGGATCTGACATCCCCGGAGTTCTTTCTGTGGGGAAAGTTGAAGGGTATTTGCTATCGTGATCCACCGACAACGCCTGACAACATGCGTCAGCGCATTGTCAATGCATGAACGAACATTACGGAAGGCGAACTAAATGGTTCAAACGGTTCTGAGCACTATGGGACTTAACTTCTGAGGTCATCAAACTCCTAGAACTTAGAACTAACTAACCTAAGGACATCACACACATCCATGCCCGAGGCAGGATTCGAACCTGCGACCGTAGAGGTCGCGCGGCTCCAGTCTGTAGCGCCTAGGACCGCTAGACCACTGCGGCCGGCGAAAGGCGAACTATTCGCTGTTGAGAGGAATGTCGTTACACATATAGCCAAATGCATTTAGGTTGACGGACATCATTTTGAGCATTTGTTGCATTAATGTGGTATTTTCAGGTAAACACACTGTAACAGCACGCGTTCTCAGAAATGATAAGTTCACAAAAGTACATGTATCACATTGGAACAATCGAAATTAAATGTTCAAACGTATCTACGTTCTGTATTTTAATTTAAAAAACCTACCTGTTACCAACTGTTCGTCTAAACTTGTGAGCCATGTGTTTGTGACTATTACAGCACCATCTATCATAAAGCGAATAAAGTGGCCTAACGAAAACATCATATTGCTTTACTTACTACACGAATATGTAATAAAAAAATGGGGGGGATTCCTATTTTAAAAAAGGCAGTTGACATCCATTTGACCTATGGCAGCGCCATCTAGCGGGCCAACCATAGCGCCATCTAGTTTCCCCCTTCAAGCTAGACTTTCGTTCTTTGTAGTTCTTGCGTTTGACACTTGTTTCGTGAAATATTTTGCCTGCTCACGATCAATAGACCACCATGTATGTGCAGATAGTTAAGCGCAATTTCTCTGTTATTTAATGAAATAAAATAAAAAGTTCATTGATGATACTCTAACGTCACGGACACAAGATGAAAATAACAAACCTGTTAAGTTGGCAACACTACGCACACGAAAACTCACACAAACACGTTTTGCCGCGTGAATGTACATAAAGACTAGTGCAGGTATATTTCATTGTATTTTACGGAAAATAAATGTCTTCTTCTGCAAACTAACCTGACATTACGCCAAAACCATTAGTGCCATTAGCAGTAACGTGCAGTAACACATCCAGATATTAGCAGAAATTGGAAACACTGTAAATAAAAGTCACACGTCAATATCTGCTGTAACGAATTCTTTTAAATCTGGAAAGCGAACCAAAATTGTAAATGTCTGTTATTCCAGCACTGTGACTCTGTTTTAAATTAATATAGCGAAAGCTTATGGTTATAAAAATATGCTTTATGTGCCACACGGGCACGTTTTAGTATCGATAGTTTCCGTTCGTTGTTGGCCTCTCTGGCCGCAATAGCTTCTCGAGCCTGGAGAGGGCAGGTCTGTGAGCCAACATTTAAGCGCTGTGCTGTTGCAGACAGGAGGCGCTCTCAAACTGACGGGTGGTTGAGCACTGTGTTTGACAGCGGCTGGGGTAAACGCCATAACATTGCGTCGTGGCCGACGGTGTCCTTGGCCCGCTTTCAAGTTGCGTTTTTAGTTACTGCGGTTTCGGAGAGATTAAGTGCCGGCTGTGGCCGTGAAGACTGCTAGTTGAAAAGCTATCTCTGTGCACCGCACGGAAACTGTCTTGATCTCGGCATTGGAATTTGCAAAACGCCTGTGTCAACTCGTGCAGGGTTGGGTTCCTATTTGCTAGTTTCATGAACAGTCTGCAGGAGTATATGGTGAATAGCACCCGTTGGTTCCTGATTCTTAGGAAACTCGTCATAACACCTACTTGGTGGCAGCTCAGATTAGCGGTTATCAACCTACGTGAGCTTCCTATTAGCGGGTGTGTGATTATGTTGTGTAGCGCAGTGTGTATTCTAACTCCCCATCCTTTTCTTCATTGTGGCCTGTAACAACTTCATTTACGAATACTTTCAATCTAGTAATGCACGAGCTGCGTGCCTAAGTTTGGTCGCACCTATAATAAATGTTTGTTGTTCAATGTGGAACCAGTTGCTTTATGCCCAACGTTCGCCTGTTGCAAGTGTACTAAGAGTGTCGATTTGTGTGTTGTAAATGCAAATTGTTAATAAATGGTTAGTATGTTACAGGATAGCTTTATGTATCTGTTGTTTATGTTGTGGCTGCAACCAAAGAGACCTGCGTACGATAAATGCCTTTACTGAGAATGTCTATCTCTTTAGTGGCGATCGCCATCCACACTTAAGGAAAAGAAATATCTTCGCTCTGCAACTCGTACTTGTATCACACTTCGCTTTTAATGTTGTCAGGTTATTCCACTTGCTTGCAACCAGTGGTTTTCCTTCTACGTATCTGCAGTCATGTGATAGTGGATGGCTGATGTTAATGAACTGTTCGCTATTTTCAGTATGTTATTGAAACTTGTAATGTGGAATATGCAGATTAATTTAGTAGACTTCTGAACTGATCAAACCTCTGTGCTAAGCATCTGTCACATGTTTTTAAGTTAATGTTGTTCTAAAAAAAGAAATTATTTCAGTCAATCTTTCTGAAAGGTATGTAACATCTACCAATAGATGTGTTCTAGGAAATTAATTTAATTAATCCCAGAGGTAGCTGCTGAGATTGTCTTATATCATTTGTTTTAATACACTCGTTTAAGTTTTTAATAAATATGTTAGTAAATTTGTGACCTAATATCCTTCCACCAAAACCACCTTCCTACCACATTGCACTCTAGTTGCGAAGCTAGTTTTTCAGTACCTTCTGCAACTGTACGGCCACTACTAACGCTATTTTCACACCACACATAAGCTTCACAATCAGCTGTGAGATTTTGGGCAGAGCACACTCAGTAATGCTACAATTGAGTTTGCGTATATGGTTATTAATAAAAAAGAAAGAAAAACACTTTTATTAGAAAAAATTCCGGATCGCATTTGGCGGACTTACGACAGATAACTACTTTCGACTCGAAGGAGTCACGTCAGAGCCAATATTTTGTTTCGAAAATAACACGACATATTGATTGTAAGTGACCATGAAGATTAATAGATAAAGACGTGTTACTTCCGTAACAAGATTTTCGTTCTAATGATGAATTATTAGAGTCGTAAGACGTAGTTTTGTTAGATGGAGCGCGCGCTCTTTTGATAATATCAATTTTCATTGTGAGACAACACATTTGAGTCCTATGATTGCAACCTACACAATCATGCCTTATTATCCTGGTCACTATGTTATATGCATGGTGGATGATGAGCTATTTTGTAATCCATGCAGAAGGCGCACCTCGATTCATAAGCAAGATACTTCGAAAATGCAGTCGGTCTATGAATAAGACAGCTTACGAATCTCTTGTGGGCACCATCGTAGAATATAGCTCGAGTGTAACGAACCCTCTAGCACGGGATTTCGAACGTGTACACAGAAGGGCGGTCTGAACGGGCACACGTCAGTTTCGCACGTGAGAGAGCCACGAAAGTGTTTAAAAAAGGTTTTTGGCAGACTCTTGTGGACACACGCAAACTATCCTTAGGAAATTAGAGTGAGGAATGAGACACTAGATGTGGTAGATGAGATTTGACTTTTGGGCCGCAAAGTAGCTGAAGACGGCCTTAGAAGAGGTGATATAAATTTGCTAATTGCAAAATAAGTATTTCTGGAAAAAATAAATTTATTACTACTGAATATAAATAGAAAAGTTAGGAAGAATTTTGTAGCCTTCTACAGAAGTGAGTAGAGGATGATAAACACTTCAGACAAGAAGGAAACAGAAGATTCGGAAGTACAGTGCTACCGAAGAAGTTTAGACGGGCAGATAGGACAGCTGACGAAGAGATAACGAAGCCAATTTGTGAGAAAATCAGTTTATATCGCAACTTGCTTTGAAAAACAAGTTGGCTGGTGAGACACGTGCTGAGGCATCAACAAATCTAAGTTGGGTAAGTGTGTGGGCTACGGCAAAGTTACAGGGGGAAATAAAGGCAGGAAATGAAAGCTTGAGATAAAGGCTTGAATACAGTAATGAGGTTTAGAAGAATGTATTTCAATAGCAATGCAGTAGCGAAGAGGCCTGCAAAGAATAGGTTATCACGGAGAGCTACATCAGTCCAGTCCACAGAAAGAAGAACACAAGAACAACACCATGGATACCACAGTAAGTAAAGCAACAGTTTCAGCAGTTATTTAACGACGGCACTTGCGGAAATAGTAAAAGACATTGCTGATATGAAGAAAGGAGGGAAAAAAACAATGTCAAATGAAAAAAAGCGGTTATTAAAGAGAAAGCCAGAGCATACTAATATTTTAACACGAGAAAGTACGATGAATTGAATAAAATTGTTCCTGAATTCCTTTAAGAGAATACGAATTTGACACAAGAAAACTGATGTAATACAAAATGAGTGCTGAAGAAAAGGATAGAGTAACATACGATAGGAACATCCGAAGTATAACAGGTAGCGGACGGCACAGCAACTAGCAACAGAGAACAAACCTCACTAGCATCAGAATTTTCCTTTAAATCATATTATTAGTTATTTTTCTGTCTCAGCACCACTTTAATGTTTGTCTGTCTCAAGAGAAGAATGACTAACACAGAAAATGACGAAAATTCAGACATTCGGGAATTATTCTCAAACGAGGTATGTAAGGCCATTCGAGTTGTGAGGAACGGAAAAACACCTAGAGGTGGTGGGGCTACAACAGAAATTATTAAATTTACAGGAAAAGTAATACAAAAGGAATTTGCAAGAATGTGTATTGAACACCTTCATGGGAAGACAAGTCATGAAAACTGGAGAGACGAGTTACTTGATTTATGAGAGGCACTCTACACCTGTGAATGCCTCTTGATGAATCGAAAGGGCCCAATCAGGAAACTAAAATTTAAAGACAGGAAGATACTGCGGAGAATACTAGGACCCATAAGGGAGGAAGACGGCACTTGCAGAATCTGGCACAATAACGAGCTCTACGAAGATCAGGAAGACATAGTCACATAAATGAGGAAAAGGCGACTGACCTTCTACGGGCACATGACACGCCTGAATCGCTCCAGACTCACGAACAGGATCCTCACAGTGACATGTAGGAGAGAGGCGTCCCAAGCCAAGTGGATCACCTCTGTTAAATCAGACTAAGAGGACTGCAGATCCCATTAAAGACAACCGAGAACCAAACTCAATACTGGCACGCCATATTACAGGGGGTCTTCCCACTGTCTCTCACAAGTGAGAAGTGTACATCCACCACCAGACCTAAGTAGACGGATGAGAGGAAGCTGTCTCACAGCCAGAATATGAAGGCATACTGGGCCAAGAAAAAGCAGAAGACCCTGGCTGAGAGTTGAGCCCCGTGGTCCCTATTACGCCGAAACGAAATGAAAAAAAGAGTCGGAAAAGATATAAAATACTAGTCTCTGTAAAGTTGTAAGTATGCTGTTAGGTTTTTATGTTGGTAACGACATGCAGTGTTCTGTATGAAAATCACTGTCTGTGCTGTGGGCAGTCTGTGGCTGGTTCGCATTGTTGGAATATTTGCTATTGTAGTGTTGGGTAGTTGGATATAAACATCGCGTAGCGTTGCGCAGATGGAGGTGAGCCGCCAGCAATGGTGGATGTGGGAAGAGAGATGGCAGAATTTTGAGAGCGGACCATCGGGATGTGTGTCCATCATAAATAGTAAATTTGTAATTCAATGAACTGATATATATATATATGATCACTTTTGAACATTATTAAGCTAAATACATTGTTTCCTCTCTATCAAACTCTTTCATTCGCTAACTATGCCCATCAGTAGTTAGTGCCTTCAGTAGTTAGAATCCCTTATTTACCTGACAGTATTCGCGCTCGCTTTATTGCAGTAGTTCGAGTAACGTAGATTTTTGTGAGGTAAGTGATTCATGAAAGGTATATGTTATTGTCAGTCAGGACCATTCTTTCGTAGGGATTATTGAAAGTCAGATTGCGTTGCGATAAGAATATTGTATGTCAGTTTAGTGTTGATCATGCTATATTAGTCGGAGGCGACTTCGACCTACCTAGTATGGGGTGGGATGTCTATCGATTCATTATAGGTGGTACAGACAAGCCGTCGTGTGAATTACTTTTGAACACATTATGCGAAAACTGTCTTGAGCATCTAAACATCTGAGTAGGTTCAGTTTTTCTTAGCTGTTTGAAAATCAAATAACGTAAGAGGTTTTCCAGCACTGTCATTTTTAAATTTTTCTTATGGAGGTTTTCGAAGTAGAAATTATCGTCAACCACTTAAAAGGACGTCGAATGGAGTTTATTTAGAACTGGAAAATGTGAAAAATATTACAGCTGCTAGTATGCATAGATATCAAAAAACGTTTAAGTATGTTTCAGTGGCATCAACACTGACAGGAATTAAAAAAAAAAAAACATTCATTCACCCGTGTTGCTACAGTGAAAATAATGTACGTAAATACTTTATCTGCCATTAAAACACTCTTCATAGTCAGGAATTCTGATCTGAAGTCGGGCAGGGAGAGTTCATAACACCAACATTGTTTTCGCCGGGTGCAGAGCAAGTTCTTAGGTAATGAAATCGTAAAAACGACGAAACGACGAAAGGTTGTAGGAGAGACAAAAGAACTCAAATAATTTAATAAAGGCAGGTCGTCCTATCCCTACCATTTAGGTTCCTTTCATCTTATGCTAGCAACTAGCTCCACACTTATCAGTAATACACAAACACTCGCCCGACGAAAGAACTGCACCTTGCGCTTACTCCTAGAGCATCGGGCCCTCATCTCGGGATCGGCGACGCTTCAAACGGAAAGGTGTCGACACACAACAAAAAAAGCCCAGATCTCAGATCATATGAGATGTCTGTAACGTTGTCATTGTCCATTGTCGCCAAATTTCTCCACAATTCTGCCCAGTGCAACCGTGGACGTGTAAAACGATGGGAAAGTCGTCAACTCAGACCCCTCGCCTAACATCTACATCTATATGAATACTCTGCTATTCACAATAAAGTACCTGACAGAGGGTTCCATGAAACACCTTCGAGCTTCCTCTTTAGCGGTCCACTCTTGAGCGGCGCGCTTGAAAAACGAGCACTTAAATTTTTCAGTGCGAAACCTGATTTCTCTTATTTTATAGTGACGATCATTTCTCCTTTATGAAGATGGATGACATTTCAATGTTTTCGCAATCGGAGGAGAATTTGGTAATTGAAATTTCATGAGAAGATCCCGTCGCAACGAAAAATACCTTAGTTTTTATTATCGCCACTCCAATTCACGTATCATGTCTATGACACTATTTCCCCTATTTCGCGATAATACAAAACGAGTTGCCCTTCATTGTACTTTTTCGATGTCATCCGTCAGTCCCACCTTATGCGGATCCCACACCGCACAGCAATACTCCAGAATAGCGCTGATAAGCGTGATGTAAGCAGTCTCTTTAGTAGACTTGTTGCGCCTTCTAAGTGTTCTGCTAATGAGTCGCAGTCTTTGGTTTGCTATACCCACAACACTATCTATGTGATCGTGCCAATTTAGGTTATTTGTAATTGTAATCCGTAAGTATTTAGCTGAATTTACAGCCTTCAGATATGTGTGACTTATTGCGTAATCGAAATTTTGCCGATTTCTTTTAGATCGCGTGTGAATAACTTTACACTTTTCTTTATTCAGGGTCGAATGCCACTTTTCGCGCCATACAGATATCTTCTAAGTAGGCTGTTTCGATTTTTATATTGGTAACGCCACGTAGCGCCCTGTATTAAAATCACTGGCTGTGCTGTGTGCAGCCTCTGGCTGGTTGGCATTGTTGGCATATCGTGGTGTTGGCAGTTGGATGTGAACAGCGCATAGAGTTGCGCAGTTTAGCTGCCAGTATTGCAGTGGTTCGAGTAACGAAGGTTTTTGTGAGGTAAGTGATTCATGAAAGGTATAGGTTATTGTTAGTCAGGGCCATTCTTCTGTAGAGATTGTTGAAAGTCAGATTGCGTTGCGCTAAAAATATTGTGGGTCAGTTTAGTGTTGATTAGAATAAGTAAAGAGCGAAATGTCTGAGTACGTTCAGTTCTGCTCAGCTGTTTGAAAATCAAATAACGTAAGAGCCTTATCAGCACAGTCATTCATTAATTTTTCTGAGGGGACTTTTCAATCTTATCTAAATCATTTTGCAATTCGTTTTGGTCATCTGATGACTTTACAAGACAGTAAATGACAGCATCATCTGCAAACAGTCGAAGACGGCTACTGACATTCTGTCCTATGTCATCAATATAGATCAGAAACCATAGAGGGCCTATAACGCTTCCTTTGGGAACGCTGGCTGTTATTTCCGTTTTACTCCATGACTTTCTATCTATTACTGCGAACTGTGATCTTTCTGACAGGAAATCACGAATCCAGTCGCACAACTGAGGCGATACTCCGTAGGTACGCAGTTTGGTTAGAAAACGCTTTTGAGGAACGGTGTCGAAAGCCTTCTGGAAATCTAAAAAGAAGAAATCAATTTGGCAGCTACTGTCGATAGCACTCATTACTTCATGAATATAAAGAGCTCGTTGTGTTTCGCAAGAATGACATTTTCTGAATCCGTTCTTACCATGTGTCAGTAAATCGTTTTCTTCGAGTTACTCCATAATATTCGAATACAGTATATGTTCCAAAACCGTACTGCAAATCGACGTTAGTGATAGGGGGCTGTAATTCAGCGAATTTCTCCTACTTCCCTTTCTGGCTATTGGTGTACTTCAGCAATTTTCCAGTCTTAGGTACGGATCTTTCTGCTAAATATGGAGCTATTGTATCAACGTACTCTGAGAAGAACCTGACTGGTATACAATCTGGACAGAAAGCCTTGCCTTTATTAGGTAATTTAAGCTGCAGTGCGAACCGATGATATCTATTTCTATGTTTCTCATCTTGGCATTTGTTCTTGATTGGGCTTCAGGATTATTTACTTCGTCTTCTTTGGTGAAGGAGTTTCGGGAAACCGTGTTTAATAACTCTGCTTTAGTGGCACTGTCATCAGTGACTCTTCGTTGTGCAAATTATTGAAAGCATCTCGCATCGAAGTATGCGCTATATTTCGAACTTCCGCAACACTTTGCATGTCTTGGGGATTTTGAGTTCTTTTAACTTTGGCATGCTTGTTTCGCTGCCTCTGCAACAACGATCTGACCCGTTTTGTGTACCTTGGGGGATCAATAGCATCATTTATTAATTAATGTCGTATATATCTCTCAATTGCTGTCGATACTATGTCTTTGAAATCATTACACAACTTTTCTACGCTTACATGATGAGATCGGAAGGAGTGCAGACTGTCTCTTAAAACGGTATTAGGATCATTCGTATCAGCTTTTTTAAATAGATACACCTTGCGTTTCTTTTTGATAGTTGTAGGAGTTACGCTATTCAGCCTAGCAACTACTGCCTTTTGTTCGCTAATCCCTATATTCGTCATGATACTCCCTCTTTGTCCAGGATTATTTGTTGCTAAGAGGTCAATTATGCTTTCGCAACCCTTTACCCTTCAAGTGGGCTCATGAACTAATTGTTCAAAATAATTTTCTGAGAAAGCGTTCAGTATAACTTCGGATGACGTTTTATGCCTGCTGTCGGCTTTAACGTATAATTTTTCCTGCATATAGAGGGTAGATTAAAGTCACCACCGACTATGATTGTATGAGTGGGGTACCTGTTTGCTTAAAAAATGGTTCAAATGGCTCTGAGCACTATGGGACTTAACGTCTGAAGTCATCAGTCCCTTGAACTTAGAACTACTTAAACTTAACTAACCCAAGGACATCACACACATCCATGCCCGAGGCAGGATTTGAACCTGCGAACGTAGCAGCAGCGCGGTTCCAGACTGTAGCGCCTAGAACCGCTCGGCCACCACGGCCGGTGTGCCTATTTTTTTTAACTGTTCAGCAATTATACCTTAAGTCAGCAACTATACCTTAATTACATATGGTCTCTTCTCTTGGCGCCTCTATGATGGATGTCACAACCACGACACCCAACGTTAAAGTCACGCGGATTTCTTACGAGTGGCTGAGGAAAACGTTTAAGACACACCACCGTTCAGAATCAACACTTAAACCCGTCAGGGGGAGGCTTCCAGAAAGTAAGCGAATTCCCATCCCTTGGCGCTTTCATTTACACACATTCTGATGCATCGGGTTGATCTATTATTCCGTTATTCTGCGCAACGGATTAATCTGAGATGTACCCTTTACCCTGTGGCTCCTGCAAGATGCGATTTCCACCCCCACACTACTACAGAAGTCAGACAGACGCTCCTAACGTTCTAAAGAGAAATGCCTGAAAAACTTTCGGCAATAAATATCTTCTGCAGTCGTCCACTGTAAGGAAATGACACAAAAATTCACAAAATGTCTTACGTAACTAGTGGGGCACTTGGGTACTGGAGTAGTGCTAGCTAGTATAAGAAAAACATGAAACTAACGGAAGTTATTATTTATTTTGCCAAAATTCTGGGAAATCACAATGTCACTTTTACTGATGAATTGAACAATTAATATCCTGGTTCTTTCAGAAATGTGAAGTTGCCTCTCAAGGATAGGATTCGCTGATGAAATTTCTATACAAAGTTTAAGATGATTGTTGACTTGGCAGAATGGCTGAGAGGCACGCTTACTCAACAAATAAGATAACTCTCGTTCTATCTGGATTGACCTTTGCCAATCAAACTCTCCCTATGCCTTGATGAAATCGAGGATTCCTATTCGCCCCTAGTATAACTATTGGCGTGGTACACCGGTCAGATAACCAGTCCACCACGATGCCACTCAAAATTCGCTCGCAGGTGTTTAACTATAACTCTGTCCATTCACATCGCACAATAAGTGTGGCGGCCAACACAGTGAACAATGCTTAATCACAAGGACTCAATATAGAGTAGCACTTCTATTTCCTCTCGACAGAGGTGCTCTCTCAGTAAAGTACTGAGGAGAGACTTGTTCCTCACTCCAAGGGCGACAACGGAACGGCACCTCTCCTTGCCAGACGTGAAGGGGTATATGTTTCGGTCTCTTCCATTATTCCTTCAGCTCAAGGCATCAGAAATATCGTCTGCCAATCAGCATTGCTCTTCTAAAACTGGAGAATGACGTTTCGTTTAAGGCGACCTATCCGGAAACTTGTAGCTTTGGCGTTTGGCGTTTGCTATCTCCCTGTGAAAATCTCTGAAACTGCGTGCTATGTGTAAAGAATGCGTAGGCTCGCTGCTCCCACACAATGTAGCGGAATTTGCTTCTAAGCCGAACACGGATTTTTTCCCCCCTTTCCACTCGGGCCCAAGCTGTCCACTTTGGGCGTCACCGGCCGACATGGGCTGGGTCGTCCTCTGAAGGGCCTGGCGTCCCGTTGTGCGGCCTCTCTCCCGAACTAAAAGCCTCTGTGACCGTCTTGTCTGGAATGTATGTGTGCACGCCAGCCTCGAGTATTTCAACCACGGTGCACGCACTTGTCAATTGCATATCGTTTACATGAATTTATACATAACTGACTTTATCGTATCGAGTTTTGGTTCGAATGAAGCGTCTTGATGTGCAGAACATGATTGTGAAGGCAGAATATGTAAGCACTGAAGGTCAGGAGACCATGACGTCCTACAACATTTAGCGGTTTTAGAAGTGATGTGCAACAGCACGGGGTCCCTGACCAATGTTGACACAGCTGACAGCCTCCGAATGGTTCACACTTTCTCTAAGGAATTCTTAGGGCTGCAGCCTCGTTGAACATAATGTGACCTTTTAGCAACATAACACGACTGAAATTTTGTCTGTCTTATTCAGTCTGGAACCGCTAGAGACCGTTCAAAACCATTCGATGCAATCTGAAAGTCATCCAAAGCGGCAAAGAGTATTTAAGATTTTTCGTGCCCTCTTGTTTCATGCCTTCTCTGGGCGTGATCGCAGGTGTGCGATATTAACATGTGCATGAATAAAATTCCAAAGGGTTCTTTTAAGGCCCTGCAGTTTGATAACATCGTTTTTTTTTCTGAGACACCTTTTCATGACGCCTCAACTCCCGACCTTCTCCTCCAAATCAGGAAATACTTTGTTGTCGCACCACCTGCAAAGGAAGAATTGATGATGGTTATAAAATATTCGGAACTCACATGATGAGATGCAAGTGTTGGTTTTCTTCCTGAGCGCTATTCGATGAACTCTTTGCTACTTAAATCTAAATTGCAGAGTAATCACATAGACTTAGATGTAGACAAAATATTAGGTAATCATGTAGGTGTAGACAAATGATTAGATTGTCTCAACCATCTTCGTTTTGTTGACGACACTGTACTATATCCACCCTGGTTCTGATAACCCTAACACATACATGGTGTATTTTTATACACCAGTACTGAAAGTCGGACTAAAATTGAATAACAAAAGAACTGATATAAGGAGTAAGCAACACATTGAAAAGGAAGTCGAATAATTTAATAATTTAGTCACAGGACTGGGTTCTACATATCTGCAAATACGACTGTTGAAGATAATGACTGAATGCAAAGTGTGCAAAATGCACAGACAAGAAAAAATAACTTACATTCTTGTGGTCACCTTTTTTTTTAGAAGTTCTTTTATTAATTTTCATTCCTTTTTTCTTGTGTAGTGCCAGGATGTAGCCAATCTAATTCCTGGGGAATAAGAGTCGGACGCATAATAGTAAATTTGCCTATTCAAATTAACAAGTGTATATATTGCAAGAAGCTTGATTTAAATAATTTGGGTGTGGTTAGGTTTTAGTTTCTGACAAGAGTGATGATGATGATGCCTAATATAATTTTAGTTTTGTGGTTTTGGCTTTGGTCATGGTTCTGTTATTACTGATGATGAGTCGGCATCGAAATTTGGCATCAGTTGGTATTTATTTTTCATAGCGGTGAAAAACTTTGCACATTAGCGAGGTATAGAGTGATAGTACAAGTATTAGATGCTCAGTGTTTTGGGCCACTGTCTACAATTAAATCTGTAGCAACTACGCCTTTCTTAAGTCTTATCTGATTACCTCTTGACCCCGATAACCAATGAATTATGAGCAGTTCTTTATATAGTCTTTCCCAACATGTTTGCATTCTTTCACTCTGTTATCTTCTTTGCTCCTCAGTAGCGCAGTGCATCTTGTTTAGAGGCTTTCTCTGCTTTGAAAATCTATATTCGATGTAGCTATCTCGTCTGAATATTTTTGTTATCATTGACCTGTTTACTGTTTTTCTTGTTGTTGAAATGATGAAAATAAGTTGTTAGGCTTATCTGTGTTCTCCATTTTTTAAGGTGTACAAGTAAGTTGCACTCTTGTGGAGACTATTGTTGCTAATTACACGCTGGCTGCTGTTTGTACCCATTCTCGATCGAAGAGCAGGTCGAAGACACGTTTTTAATTTACCTCCATTCGCTCTGCTGCCCTAATTTGAACCCTGAAGTGTAAGATGTAGCACTGAGAATCAAGGGATATATAATTAATATACCTAATTTTTACTTTTGTGTGTTTCCTGTAATTGTATGCAGTGTCGAGTTTTCGGTATTTACAAAGTTTGCATCTGCCATCCCAAAGTAATTGCTACACTTCATTGTTGTTTTCGTAAAGTATTCTAAAACAATGGTGGTACGAGTATTTAGAAAATGTTGTTAAGTGTGCACTGTGTGGTTAGTTAAGGATTAATTTCTTTACAGTTTTTCTCAAATTATGAATTACAAAGATATTTGTGTTTGTATTCTTAGCGTAAATAGCTAGGTCACCTGTGAACGCCAATCGGTAAACCCAGTTTTCTCAGTGTCTGCGTTGTCCTAAAACGGCGGATAATGGCCTAGTTGACTTTTCTTTCAATTTTGCGCAATGATGATATTTTGCGCAGAAACTTCAGTTTACTCGTACATTTGTAATTTGTGTATGGGATTGTTTGTTTAAGATTATCGTCTTTTTACCTACTTTCATTACAAAGAGCTTGGAAAATAGGATTAATTAATCTGTGGAGCCAAATTTTTCTGGAAGTGCCGTAACTTGGTTTCGTTATTGTGTATTGTTTGAGTACTGAGTTGAGGTGGAAGTGGTGGCGGTTCATCGAACTGGTTTCCTAAACTGCCTGATATTCCATCGAATAGGATACTATGAGTTACTAGGGTCTGTTTTGTCTTCCATAATTTCAGGTGAATGTATTACTGAATAGTTCTAATTCCCCCTATTCCCCACAAAAATTTAAGTCTCAGCTTAAGGATTTTCTAATTTCTATGTTTATTCTGTTTTCTTCTGAGGCTTTTTTCTTTTTATTTCTTAGAACTGGATTTCACATATTCAGGCTATTGAAATATTAGCCCTTCATTCTGCTCTTCGCAGTTGAAGCGGTTTTCCATGTAATTAGCTAGATGTGGACAATTTCTTTGCTGCTAAGTGTTAGCTTATTATTTTTGTCAGTAAACCACAGGCTTTCTCAGTTAGGCTTTTGTAACACGATCTTGAATGTTTTGTAAAATTCTGTAGCAGGCTATTTTGGAATCTAAGCAATTTAAAGGGAATAGAATACTAATATCTCAGGTCTTGTGTGGTTTTATGTGTTGTGTTTGTTTCGTATAGCTTCAGTGTAAGTTGGAGATCAAACACGACATTCTGGATATCAGATTTAAAGAAAATTAATGTCCCATGTCCCACAAAAATTTCCCTTGAAGCTGTATGGCTGCTTTGCTTGTTTTAAATGTCATCCTCAGCGGAATACAGATATAAAAGAAAGATCATAAATTAATTACAGTTCGAATTTTTCATTTTTCCTTTCTACTGCAACATTTAAATCTCACCCTAGTAGAGAAATTAAGTTACGTCCAGACAGCAATTAATACTGCGGATGAGAAAGTCAAAACTATGTGGGATGATATGAAACAGGAGACAGGACAACCAGCCAGTATACAAGATTCCATAACAGTTACACAAAATGGCAATACTATAATTGACAATTCACAGATTTCTGCTACTTTTAGGAAGCACCTTCTAAATAGGAATAAATAGGTGAGTTAAAGAAACAAGAGAATATATTAAAGATGACATTCCGCAAACATTTACCAACTAGAAGTATCACCAAAATCCTTCATTGATATTAACAGAATTATAAAAATTTTAGAAAGGAAAAGTTCCTCTGGCTTTGGTTGAATTTAAATCAGAAATCTGGAAAGTTGTTGCAACTTAATAATTATTGTCTTAGTAATATATATAATTCATCACTGGCTTTGCAGTTGTTAAACCTCTTCATAAGAAAGCTTGCAAGCAAGACTTAAGTAATTGTCCTCCAATGGCCTTATTGGGAAAGTAAAGCTCTCAAGAGTAGTCTTACACCTAAGTAGAAATAATGTACTTAGTTTATCACTGTTTGGATTCCAGGAGGTTTGTTCAGCTGAGAGTGCCATTTATACAGTTCCTTATAACATAACACTAATCTTAAATAATAAAATATCACAAGTTGGAATTTTTTGTGGTATTTCGAAGGCACTTGACTGTGCAGATCCCGTTACTCTCCTGAAAAATATCAAGTCTCATGGAACTGATGGTATTACACGCAAATAGTAAGACTCCTCTTTAACAAACAAAGGTAAAAATGTTGCGGTTAATAATACAAACAATGCCAGGAGGGTAGAAAACTTTTGTTATGGGAGAGAAATCACAAATTGTGTCCCACAGGGTTAAGTTTTGGATCCACTCCTATTCCTTATATGGTATATGTGAATGACCTGCCTTAAAACCTCAACATGCTGGTAGGTACATTGTGGAGACGTTTCTAGTGTAACAATAAATTCTATAACAGACGAAGAAACGCAAGATATCGTAAACTATATTCCCCAGAAAAATTATTTTGTGGTTCTCAGAAAATGGACTCTGACTAAATTTTGGAAATATACTCTAGTTTCAGTCCTATACAACAAACAGCCATACCAACGATTAATGTACCCTTGAACAAGAGCAACTCCTGTTGGTATACATATTTATGAAAACTTGAACCGGAAGAAGGATACTACTGAGCTTTTCAAGCAATTAAGTTTGGTTACTTGGTCTCATCGTATAAATGTTAACGCTGCAAACAAAATGATTAATATCCTGACATATGTTGAGTATTTCCACTCACTAATGTCTAATGGAATAATTTTCTGTGGTAACTCTTCACTTGGAAAGAAAGTTTTGAGGGCAAAAAAGTAAGCTGTAAAAAATACTACGTGGTATGAGATCAAAGTATTTCGCGACGGCACTTTTGTCTGAAACAATCTCAGGCTTCTTGCCGCGTCAATTCAGGGTAAAACTGTCGAGCTTTCGACGATAACCTCCATCGTCTTCGTTAAGAGTAACAGCCTGTCATAACTGCCTGTTAAACTGTTGCTGTAGTGGCCTTGTACAACACAGAGACGGTTTCTGAATGGTTGGTAATTACGTCATACTATCGCAGATGATGTCAACGACTGCGCAGCAGGTGTCACCACTCCCGCCGTGGCGAAAACGTTGTGACGAACATGTCTCGCTCTTCTCTGCACTGACAGATCGCTTCCATGCACCGCTAAGATTATATCAGCTGTCACGGTTGAAGATTTCCTCTCATATTCTTATTTCTACAGCTTGTTTAGTCACAGAATCCGATTATGTAGGAGCCTGTGACATAACGTTTGTTTTGTTAAACAGTATTTTATGTTTGAGACTTCCTGGTAGATTAAAACTGTGTGCCCGACCGAGACTCGAACTCTGGACCTTTGCCTTTCGCGGGCAAGTGCTCTACCATCTGAGCTACCGAAGCATGACTCACGCCCAGTACTCACAGCTTTACTTCTGCCAGTATCTCGTCTCCTACCTATTTTATGTTTGTTTGTTAACTGTGCTCAGCAACTGCAAAGTTATGGTGAAAGTTCAAATTGTTAAGATGCATATCCGTGGGCATCTGCTTGAAGCACGCAGTAGCCGGCACGTCCATCCGACTTTCTTTGTACCAACTTATCTGAAAATGGCAGTCTTTCCACATTTTCTTTCTGGATGGTATACTGCTCAGAACATCAGCGACATGTTTAAAAAAAAGAACTGTAAAAATCTGCAGTTGCAGAGCACAGCCTCGCAAACAAACATAAAATATCGTCCGATGAAACAAAAGTTTTCCCTAGGCTCCTAAATACTTGGATTCTGTAATTATAGAGGCTGTAAATTTTTCCATCTTGCAGAGGGTATAATATTAGCGGTACATTAAAGCGTGCTCTCGCTGCAGAAATGAGCCAGAAATATTCGTCGCAATGTTTACGCTATAGTGTGAATGTTGGCGCCGCTACCGGAGACGTTGATACCATATGTGACAGCATGACATAGTGACCGACCAATCAGAAGCTGTCTTTGGGCTGTACAAGACCACCACAGCAGGAGCTTTGACAGTCAGCTGTTCCCGACGAAGGCGGTCGAGGTAATCGTCGAAAGCTCGAAGCTTTATCCTTAAGTGACGCAGCAAAAAGTCAGAGAATGCTTTACATAATACTACGCGATGTTCACGCACAGACGTTATGTAGTTAACTGTTCAAGGAGTTCGACGTATTGAGACGAACAGTGAGTGAGATCCATACCTACAACACTGAAGGAAAATGACCTTTATTACCATCTATTAAAGTTGGCCGGCCGCGGTGGCCGAGCGGTTCTAGGCGCTTCAGTCCGGAAGCGCGCTGCTGCTACGGTCGCAGGTTCGAGTACTGCCTCGGTCTTGGATGTGTCCTTAGGTTAGTTAGGTTTAAGTAGTTCTAAGGGGACTGATGACCTCATTAAGTCCCATAGTTCTCAGAGCCATTTGAACCATTTTTAATGAAGTTGTCAGTGGCTCAGAGAGATATTTAATATGCAGCAACAAAAATCTTTGATCATCTGGCCAATAACGTGAAGTATCTGACAGGTAACAAGGAAAACTTTAGATTTAATCTAAAATCATTTCTCCATTTACAACTCATAATCCATGGATTGATAACTTACAAAAAATATTTTTAAGTGTTGTTGCATGAGCAAAACCAAGAAGTGTGTTCATTATTATGAACGTTAATAATGTATACGAGGCTGAAAGGTGTACGTAAAATTTTTGCTTATTTGAGCTGTCTGGAATCACGCTCGTAAGGTTTGAATTGCTTAGAGACACGCTCGCAGCCTCGACAGAGATTCTGTGCCGCACAGAGATGAGTCAGACTGACCTTTGCTCTGGGAGGATGAGCGCCAGATTTATGAAGAGATTAAGAAAAAATCAGCCAACCAGTTGGCAGGTTTACTAGCCCTTGACTCACGTTTCAATATTTGTAAAAATATATTCTTCAGAAGGAGTGGGCCTTGTTACTTCACATGTTGGTACTTACGATTAGCTGAAGCCGAGCGTCTCTTGTCATACATAACAACTGACATAAAAACGAGAATTATCACGTGCAGTGGCTTTTGGTAACAGCCAGATTACATTTAGCGTACTTCAAAATAAATGACCACAGTAAAGGCGCACTGGTAGAGGCTCTAGTCAACATAAAATTTGTAACAGCTGTCGAAGTATAAAGTAAGTTGTATTTGCATAAATTAAATATACGAGTAGCAGCAAAGGATAAACAATGGACTTTTTGGTATTTTGTTATGAATCAGTAGAAGACTTTTTCCGGAGAGAAAAATAATTGATTTCACGTTGATGCGATTATAATTTTCAAGAACGTGTTACAGGTAGTGGTTAAGTTTGTTTAATTTGCGGCAGAGGTTTGATAATGCAGCATTCTTGATTCGTCGGATACCCATATCAGGTATCTTTTTGCTTTTGATTTTTTGTTAGGATTTATCGATCAATGAGAGATAAATGGATTTAAGATATAGGTTTTGGAATTTTGTTTACGGCTGTACTATACCTGTGAAGTTCAATACTTGAAATTTTTTTGTAATTGTTAGGTGATTTCATAGAAAGCTTAAGTGTTTTAGAAATTTCGTAAGATGTTACTAAGTCAATGAAAATGAAACTGAATTTGAGTTCATTTAAACTAGAGTAATTGTTCACATTCCAAGAGTCAGTTAAATTTCAATTTGTTTACAAGCCATTATCAAAAAATTATGAACAAGGAATGGGAGCAATGATTTTGGAGTGCACATTGTACCTCTTCATATCTCTGTAGGTAGATCATGTAACTATGTTATCGAGAGCTCTATAGGTACGAGAGCAGTTTGCACGGAGTTGAGACAAACTGTGTAGAAAACTGATTCATCACGTAACTAAATTTTACGAGAGCCGGTTTCATGAATGCACTGTGGCTGAAGCCCACCAACATGCATTACATGCATCGATCAAAAATGATAGTGCATTGAGAATCTACATCTACATATACATCTACATACATACTCCGCAATCCACCATACGGTGTGTGATGGAGGGTGCTTAGTACCACAACTAGCATCTTCCCTCCCTGTTCCACTCCCAAATAGAACGAGGGAGAAATGACTGTCTATATGCCTCTGTACGAGCCCTAATCTCTCTTATCTTTGTGGTCTTTCCGCAAAATGTAAGTTGGCGCAGTAAAACTGTACTGCAGTCAGCCTCAAATGCAGGTTTCTAAATTTCCTCAGTAGCGATTCACGAAAAGAACGCCTCCTTTCCTCAAGAGACTCCCACCCGACTTCCTGAAGCATTTCCGTAACACATGCGTGATGATCAAACCTACCAGTAACAAATCTAGCAACCCGCCTCTGAATTGATTCTATGTCCTCCCTCAATCCGACCTGATAGGGATCCCAAACACTCAAGTAGCACTCAATAATAGGTCGTATTAGTGTTTTAGAAGCGGTCTCCTTTACAGATGAACCACATCTTCCCAATATTCTTCATATTGCTCTGTAATGTTACGCCCAAATATTTAATCGACGTGACTGTGTCAAGGGCTACACTACTAATGGAGTATTCAAACATTACAGTATTCTTTTTCCTATTCATTTGCTTTAATTTACATTTATCTATATTTAGATTTAGATGCCATTCCTTACACCAATCACAAATCCTGTCCAGGTCATCTTGTATCCTCCTCCAGTCACTCAACGACGACACCTTCCCGTACACCACAGCATCATCAGCAGACAGCCGCACATTGCTACCCACCCTATATAAAAGATCATTTATGTAGATAGAAAATAACAGCGGAACTACCACACTTCCCTGGGGCACTCCAGATGATACACTCACCTCCGGTGAACACTCACCATCAAGAACAACGTACTGGGTTCTATTAGTCAAGAAGTCTTAGAGCCACTCACATACTTGGGAACCAATCCCATATGATTGTACCTTAGTTAGGAGTCTGCAGTGGGGCACTGGGTCAAACTTTTTCCGGAAGTCAAGGAACATGGCATCCGTCTGATACCCTTCATCAATGATTCGCAAGATATCATGTGAAGAAAAGGGCGAGTTGCGATTCGCAAGAGCGATGCTTTCTAAAGCCGTGCCGATGCATGGACAGCAACTTCTCTGTCTCAAGGAAATTCATTATATTCGAACTAAGAATGTGTTCGAGAATCCTGCAACAAACCGATGTTAAGAATATTGGTCTGTAATTCTGAGGATCCGTCCTTCCACCCTTCTTATATACAGGCGTCACCTGCGCTTTTTTCCAGTCGCTCGGAACTTTACGTTGGGCAAGAGATTCACGATAAATGTAAGCTAAGTTAGGAGCCAATGCAGTAGAGTACTCTCTGTAAAACCGGTTTGGAATCCCATCAGGACCTGGCGATTTATTTATTTTCAACCCATTCATCTGCTTCAGAACCCCTGGGATGTTTATCACTATGTTCTCCATACGGGAATCTGTACGAGACTCAAACGGCGGTATGTTTGTACGATCCTCCTGCGTGAAAGGTTTCTCAAACGGTAAATTTAAAATTTCAGCTTTCGTTTTGCTATCTTCCATTGCCAGGCTAGACTAATCAGTGAGTGACTGGATGGAAGCTTTCGACCCGTTTACAGATTCTACGTAAGACCAGAATTTCCTTGGGTATTCAGCTAAATCTTTTGCTAACGTACGACGATGGTAGTGGTTGAATGCTTCGTGCATCGCTCTTTTTACAGCAGCACGAATCTCTACTAACTTTTGCCTGTCCTCATTCTCCAGGACTTCCTTGTACCGCGAGTGCAACTGCCTTTACTTCCTGAGCATTCTCCGAATTGCGCTGTTAAACCACGGTGGGTCTTTTTCGTCCGTAACTCACTTTTTCGGCACATACTTGTGCAATGCGTTATTTACAATGTGTTTAAAATTTGCCCATTATTCTTCCACGTCCATCGTACCGGAAGTAAATGACGTCGATTCGTTTACTAAGTGGGATGCTAACAACTGCTTATCTGCTCTTTCTAGTAAGAATACTCTCCTAGCCTTCTTTACCGACTTTTCAACTTTCGTAACGATAGTCGTAATGACAACATCATGATCACTAATCCCTGTCTCAACAGTGACACCGTCGATGATGTCTGGTCTGTTCGTGGCTACAAGATCTAAAATATTTCCATTACGCGTTGGTTGTCGGTTTAGCTGCTCAAGAGAGCTTTTGGGTAATGTGCTCAAAAGTAATTCATACGACGGCTTGTCTGTACCACCTGTAACGAATCCATAGACATCCCAGTCTATACTAGGTAGGTTGAAGTCACCTCCGACTAATATAGCATGATACGGGTACTTCTGCGATACAGAATGTAGACTCCCTTTGAATGATTCTAGAACTTTCACGGTGGAACCTTGTGGTCGGTAATTACACCCCACAATTAACTTTATTTCCCCTAGCCCTGTTAAACGTGTCCAGATAACTGCACAATCACACTCTACTTTGACCTCAGTAGGCACAATATTTTTTTAACTGCAATGAAGACACCACCTCCTACGGTGTCTAACCTGACTTTCCGATACACGTCCCAACCCTCACTAAATATTTCAGGACTTCCTGTCTCAGGGTTCAGCCAGTTCTCAGTCCCGAGAATAATTTGCGTGCCACACGCTTCCTGGAGGGCAGTAAATTCAGGAACTAGTTTCCAACTGAAATCTAGATCTGCCAATAAAATTTAAAAAGGACGACTGATAGCTGAAATCTATTACTTACAAGCGTGTCATTTAGTTAAGATTCTCGCAGATAGATTTATCTCTGCACTCTCGCAGCTGAATTTTTGTTACCAACGGTTGGCGTTTAGATACCTATAGATTCAATTTTTTTTTTTAGATCGTCTTTAGCTTTCACACCGAGAGATGTGGCGCAGCGGTTTGCACACTGGACTCGCATTCGGGAGGACGGCGTTCAGATTTGCGTCCGACCGTCCTGATTTTTGTTTCTCGTGTTGTGTTCCCTAAACGATATTTACAAGCGTCTCATATACTTAAGATTGTCACGCATAGATTTATATCTGCACTCTCGCAGGTAAATTTTTGTTAAATAAAATGGTTCAAATGGCTCTGAGCACTATTGGACTTCACATCTGTGGTCATCAGTCCCCTAGAACTTAGAACTACTTAAACATAACTAACCTAAGGACATACCACACATCCATGCCCGAGGCAGGATTCGAACTTGCGACCATAGCAGTCGCGCGGTTCCGGACTGTGCGCCTAGAACCACTGGACCACCGCGACCGGCAAATTTATTTTTCTATTTATTTTTATTTTTATTTTTATTTTTTTGTTCCCAACAGTTAGCATTTAGCTACCTATAGATTCAGATTTCTTATCAGAACATCTTTAACTTCTACGCCGAGCGATGTGACGCAGTGGTCTGCACAGTGGACTCGCATTCAGGAGGACGGCGTTCAGATTTGCGTCCGGCCATCCTGATTTTTGTTTTTCGTGTTGTGTTCCCTAAACTGCTTCAGGCAAATCCAGGGACGTTTCCTCTGAAATGGCACGGCTGAATTTCTTCCCCATCCTTGCCTAATCCGAAAGGACAGATAACCCCGTTCTATGGTCCCCTTCGCAAATCAACCAACCAACCAACCAACCAGCTTTAACCCAGGAAAGCAAATGAAAATGGACAGCTTTCAGGGCGCCCGTCTCAAGCGTCGACAGGCGCGTTTCCTCTGGTGTCTTGGCAGATATTTCCAACTTCGTGTTTTGCAACGTGTGGCTGGAGTCAGCCCAAACAAATGCTGCTCATTAGCGTCGATGGAAAGCGCCAGTTTGTTTCCGTTTACAAATAAAACGATTTTTAAAGTGCTATTCACGTGACCGTTCGTCAAAGCGGACCAAAATTAGGCTACTGTCGTATTCATAGTACCCATATGCAGTAAATGGGACAGAACAACGAGAACAACCAGCACTCCAGCGACGACAGGACCGCCATGGCCCGCGCTCACTGCAATTAACAGGCAGAAGCATGTTTACCAGATCTGGTTGTGGTCTATCGAATGGGCACTTAAAATACCGATTCAAAAATCATTTTGTTTGAAACAGGGAAAGAACCGACGCATTCCGTCCACGCTGGGTGTCTTATGAAAAGCTTGATGAGCAGAATTTGTATGGACTGACACCCGATATATGTACAAGTAAAGAAACTATAAAATCTGCCCAAACATCAGAGAAAATGCGCTTGACGGCCCATAGGAGAGACATCAACAATATATACTGTAGACTGTCTCGTTGCACTCATTCCGATAGAAGAATCGTTCAAATGATCTACAGAACAGGTAGCTAACTAAATTACAGCAACATATATATTTTCAGCGTTGAAACTGCAGTTGAACATTGAAGAAAACTACTCTAATAATTTTGGCAGAAATAGGCGAGGGGGCGGGGAGGGTTCTTCACTATACAAACATCAGGTCGGAAAATGACTGTGTATGCACAGAGGTGCACGGTGCTTCAACCTTCTCAGATCTCAGTTTGTTCAAAATGGCTCAAATAACTGTAAGTACTATGGGACTTAACATCTGAGGTCATCAGTCCCCTAGACTTAGAACTACGTAAACCTAAGTAACCTAAGGACATCACTTACATCCATGCGCGAGGCAGGATTCGAACCTGCGACACAGCCGCATGGTTCTGGACTGAAGCGCCTAGAACTGCGCGGCGACAGCGGCCGGCTCTCAGTTTGTTGATGGGAATGAATAGACTGCTACTTATGTCTTCCCGCTTCAAAAAAAATGTTGAAATGTGTGTGAAATCTTATGGGACTTAACTGCTAAGGTCATAAGTCCCTACGCTTACACACTACTTTACCTAAATTATTGCCGGCCGCGGTGGTCTCGCGGTTCTAGGCGCGCAGTCCGGAACCGTGCGACTGCTACGGTCGCAGGTTCGAATCCTGCCTTGGGCATCGATGTGTGTGATGTCCTTAGGTTAGTTAGGTTTAAGTAGTTCTAAGTTCTAGGGGACTAATGACCACAGCAGTTGAATCCCATAGTGCTCAGAGCCATTTTTTGAACCTAAATTATCCTAAGTACAAACACACACGCCCATGCCCGAGGGAGGATTCGTACCTCCGCCGGGACCAGACGTACAGTCCATGACTGCGGCGCATGAGACCGCTCTGCTAATCCCGCGCGGCTCTGTTGGCTTCAATTATCGTATAACCAACAAAGAGTTGGAAAGTAATGCATTTATTAACAATGCGACTAATTATAAAATGAACGAATGGTTATTAAAAACTGTTAATTACTTAACTTTGGCCTAAGTGACGTAGAATTCTTGGTTGATAGGTTGTCCTGTTCGATGGTCTTCGCTTCTTAAGCTTGTTGCTTTCGTATAGGAGCGGTGTCACAGATCGATACAACCGTCACTGGCATCTCACAGCTGGCAAAGGAAACGCACGTTGGCGACAGACGCCGATAGCGACCGCGTTTGGACCTGGCGGATTCGGCGATACGCGCCTGCTGAGTCACGCCTTCAGCTTCTCTCACTACGAGTGCCCCGTGCCGACGCCATACAGGATGACCGACGGCAACTACATGGCCCAGTCTCAATCGCAGTCTTCGACAGTCTTGAGTGTGAGTCAGTCTTCGCCAGTTTGTTCGTGCGTTAGTAATGACAGCGCTACACGGCAGCCGGCCGTGCGGTTCTAGGCGCTGCAGTCTGGAACCGCGAGACCTCTACGGTCGCAGGTACGAATCCTGCCTCGGGCATGGATGTGTGTGCTGTCTTTAGTTAGGTTTAAGTAGTTCTAAGTTGTAGGGGACTAATGACCTCAGAAGTTGAGTCCCATAGTGCTCAGAGCCATTTCAACCATTTGAACCAAGCCACACTGCACGACGCTCCTTCGCTTCCTGTAATACCTGGCCTTTATTGAATATTGTAAAGTTTCTTCACAACGTTCGTAGAAAGCTAAAAGTGAAGTGAAACTTCTGTTACTGTATATATGTGTTTTCTAATCAGTTCTGCTTCCACCCTACTTCCCTACTACGACAGCTGCTGCACCATTCTGTAGCCCAACTCCCTTTACCATTATTTACAAACTAGTACCCGCGCGAAGTAGCGGCGTGGTCTCAGACGCCTTGTCACGGTTCGCGCAGCTTCCGCCGTCGGAGGCTCGAGTCCTTCACCGGGCGTGGGTGTGTATGTTATCCTTAACGCAACTTAGTTTGACTGAGTAATGCATAAGCCTAGGAACCGATGACCTCAGCTGTTTTGTCCCATAGGAATTTACCACCACCACTACGAATTAGTTCACAATAGATTGTACTTTACTTCAGTAATGTGTGTCGGTTCATCAACATCACGGTGCCCAAAACATTTTGCATAGTTCGAAGAAAACATTTACAAAAACCAGTATTCACTGTAGCACTGCTTGCAACTCATTCCACCGTAACTACACGGCGCCAGAACACGCACAAATAAACAAGTGAAGCGATACATGCCGTTACAGTTCAGTGATATTTGAATACATATACCTTTCATATTACTAATGCTTCCTCACAGTATCTGGATGATTAAAATTATTATTTCCAAAGAGATACAGACACACTCAACATTTCATTATAAATTATCGCTTTGAGTGATTATAAGAAACACCACTGTTATGTAAATGATGTATCAAGGAAGTAAATACTTTACCATTTGATGTAACGTAAACTACAATACTTCGCGAGGTGTGCTGGGCAGTGCTATTACAGCTTGAACGTCAAAAATATGTTGAATAAGTCAGAGAATACCAAAATTGTTAGTATCTTTTTATTTAAATTATGTCAATAGAATCGAAGAGGGGTTTGCAATGTACTGCAATGAAAAGCCGAGTGCAAGCAGTACTCTGCCGAACTCTCAGTAATAAAATGATTGAGATGGGGATAAATGTTGTAGTGGGACGCGAAATTGAAGCGTCACCCATCCACCAGTGTCAGCCCAGTTTGCAGGTGAATATAAGTTTAATTTAGTGTTTTGTTTCTGTATTTTGTAATATTTGTAATGGTTGTGAATTATCTAAAGCTTTGTATTTATTTTTATGTTTCATGTACGGAGAGGGCGGCGCAACGAACGGAGACAGCATCTTCACTGCCGGGACCAGAGAGAAAATTGCTGGCCACTATACGTCGGGGTCGACAGCCAAAGAGCAACATAAGATCCTGAAACCGAGTTGTTGCGTCGTGCTTCTAAAAACTGAAAAAAATAAGAATTTGTAATGTTTCTACAACAGTGACGTCATAGAAAGTTTAATCATGTTGTAAATGTTCAGTCCTATCTTGTCAAGGCTCAGGTTCACGTCTATGTGTAGTGTATAGGAAGATAATAAACTAGTGTACACTACAAAAGTTTAAATACGTGTTCCGAGAATTTATTTATGAAGAATTATGTTAAGAAAGAAGTATTACTAATTTATTTGACAAGATTATGAATTTTTGACAACGTTCATCGCGAGTTTGAGTCTTGAAAGTTTATTCAGTGTGGTTTTAATATTTATTAAAGCGGATAACTTGCATTAATATAATTTCTGAGAAGAAACAAACGACATCTAAATTGAAAAAAGTTTGCGCAAACCAATTGGACTCAGTGACGCAATTCTGCGCATACGACTCAAATGATGATGTTTTAATTGTAGCTTCGTTCAAGAACCATTCAGCGACAACTTTAAAAAGAGTTTTAATAATTTTGAAGTGTTTTGTAACTGACGTTGGTGACGAAGTCTGCACATGGTCATATATCAAAAGAAAATCACTTATACAACACTTACGTCGTTACACTACAATGTCTGCATTGAAAACGACAATTTATCAGGGATCAAGCGTAAAATTCGGCTTCGGTCACTATCGGGTAGGATCTTTTCACGACCACTGTTTTTGCGCCTTTTTACAGGACAGCAATGGTACACTTTTCGTTATAGACGTGTTGTACAGTCTGAGTTATACATCATAGTTTATGTGTGCCATAGTGCCACGTCACCATACAATCAGACTTAAAGAGTTGTTTCCATGCCACCGGACGGTACGTTCGTACTACTTCACTGTCATGATTTGCGTCAGCGCTGGAATGTCACATGAGCTCCTGATACCTGTTCTAGATCTGCAACAGCAAGTGACTGCTGTGCTCTTTTAATGCGATTGCTAATATTTTTTCCGATGAGATAATCTTTAGAGAAAGTATGCAGGACACACCTGGACAAAATTGTTCAAATGGCTCTGAGCACTATGGGACTTAACTTCTGAGGTCATCAGTCCCTTAGAACTTAGGACTACTTAAACCTAACTAACCTAAGGACATCACACACATCCATGCCCGAGGCGTGATTTGAACCTGCGACCGTAGCGGTCGCGTGGTTCCAGACTGTAGCGCCTAGAACCTCGGCCGGCCTACATTGACAAAGTTCGACTTTGGCGCTCACAACACGATTTAAATCAGACCGCAGAGAAAACATACAATGAATCAAGGTGCAGCTATGAACGCTTCCTGTGGCTAACAGAAACGAAACGAAAGGTTGAAACTGGGACTACGTTGGACATTCTCACAAAGAGCTTCCGTAGTATGATGTTCGATGGTGTGCACGTGCAGGTGATCACGCAACACAGCGAACCGTGCATCAGTAGCATACCAGGCCACGTCAGTCGAGATATGGACGGTACAGAGGAAAATATCATGTGCTCTGTGGCTTGCTAATCCGAATCCGTGACCACTGGTCGACGTCAGTGCCGTCGCATGTTCAACAAAGAGGCAGGAACATGGAACTAACATTAACTGGTGAATAAGTAGTTAAAGCATACCTGCAGTTTGTTGGGAAACGCCCATTCTGGTAAGCCTTTGATATTTGGTGAGTCTGTAGAAGCTATACGGTATAGCTACCTAAGAAGCCCTAAAAAATCAGAACCTGCGAGTGCTCGACAATCAGACCTAAGAAAGCCTGTAGTTCATAAGGTTTAAACTAAACGTCTCCGGTTTTCGCGGTTTAAAGTTGCAATTGATACACGCTGCTAACTGATAGGCCCAAAAGATTCGGGTTGGAACTAATATTGTAAGTAAGCAGTTTAGGTTTTTTATATTGGTAACGCCACGTAGCGCTCTGTATGAAAATCACCGGCTGTGCTGTGTGCAGTCAGTGGCTGGTTGGCATTGTTGTAATACTCGCCATTGTAGTGTTGGGCCGATGGACGTGAACAGCGTGTAGCGTTGCGGAATTGGAGGTGAGCTGCCAGCAGTGGTGGATGTGGGAAGAGAGATGGCGGAATTTTGAAATTTGTAGGATTGGATTCATGAACTGCTATATACATTATGACTTTTGAACACTATTGAGGTAAATACATTGTTTGTTCTCTATCAAAATATTTCATTTGCTAACTATGCCTATCATTAGTTAGTGCCTTCAGTAGTTTGAATCTTTTATTTAGCTGGCAGTAGTGGCGCTCGCTGTACTGCAGTAGTTCGAGTAACGAAGATATGTGGTGAGGTAAGTGATTTGTGCAAGGTATAGGTTAATGTCAGTCAGGGCCATTCTTTTGAAGGGATTATTGAAAGTGAGATTGCGTTGCGCTAAAAACATTGTGTGTCATTTTAAGCAGTCTTGTACAATTTTCCTAAGGGGACGTTTCATATTTCGACCTCACTGGAATCTTCTGATTTTTTCTTGTAGTTTGTGTAATTAGTTTAGATTTTGTTTATTCCTAGCGCATAATTGTAGAGATAATCTCCTTTTTAGCTGCAGTCTTTCATTCGTGTACAGTAAAACAGGTATGTAGATTTTCACCAAGTATTTCGCAGCTACGCTTGCAATTAACTAGATATTATTTTCAGTGCTATGTTAATGTGTTCTCTTATTTTTGCTCCTCAAATTGTGTTTTTCTGTGTTGTCGTATGAAATATTGTGACATTAATGGCGTGTGAAAAACGTAATACTAGGCTGCTAAGTAAACTGAGAAATGACAGTGAAGACGAAAGCAGTGTGCTAGCACCACCATGTTATGAATTAACTAATGTTCAAAGCAGTAATTTGGTAATTGTGCATAGGGAAATTGAGCGGGCTGCAAATAATGGTGTAGGCAGTGAAACAATTAGTGAACAGGGAAGCATTATCGATCGATCGGTCGGCAACAACTCGCCTCAGGAT
Organism: Schistocerca gregaria; assembly: GCF_023897955.1. Classification (NCBI taxonomy): domain Eukaryota; kingdom Metazoa; phylum Arthropoda; class Insecta; order Orthoptera; family Acrididae; genus Schistocerca; species Schistocerca gregaria. Next base: position 339,861,100 of record NC_064926.1, on the reverse strand, counting down.
TCCGAAATGACTGGACACAATATTGCAAATACTGTAGATTCAGGTTTTGGGTCCTCACCGCTTTCTCAAATAAGTCAAGACACATTTTCTGCTGGTGAAAATGTGAATGTTGGCGGTGGAAATGCACTGCCGAAAAGCATAGAGAAACAGATTCCAGACACTAATACATTATTACTGCAATTAATGCAACAAATGGAATAAAATCAGAAACAAATGGGACAAAATCTTCAAAAGTTAGACACAATGGAACTACATCAGAGACAAACTCAGCAAAAGCTTCAAAAGCTAGACACAATGGAACAACACCAGAGACAAACACAGCAACAGTTAGACCCAACGGAACAAAAGCTCCAAAAGTTAGACTCAGTGGAACATACGCTTGAACAAACAATGTATTTACTTCAGTAGTGTTTAAAAGTCGTATATAGCAGTTCGTGACATCCAGTCTTACAAATTTCAAAACTCCGCCATCTCTCTCCACACATCCACCACTGCTGGCAGCTCACCTCCAACTGCTCAACGCTACGAGCTGTTCACATCCATCTGCACAACACTATAATGGCGAGTATTACAACAATGCCAACCAGCCACAGACTGCACACAGCACAGCCAGTGATTTTCATACAGAGCGCTACGGGGCGTTACCAATATAAAAAACCTAAACAGCCTACTTACAATATGCTTAATGAAATCGACTATGACAAACGATTTGTGAAAAATGATAGTTTTTAGCGATGAGGACACATTCCACGTCTGCGGTCGTGTGCATCGCTACGGGATTCTGAAAATCCTTGTGGATACAGTGAATATGAACGTAACACCCCTAAGGCACACAATCAAACCTTGACGACAAACAGCTACTTTGACGTGCAGCAATTGTAAGCAGCGCCAGTATTACCAGAACGCATCATCTTTCAACAAGATGGAGCTCCTCAACACTACTCCAATGATGGACAGGAGGGGTTGGTTTCAAGTCATGGCCAGCACATTCCCCGGACTAGAACGACACTAGGCTTTCACTTTAGGGATTACGTGAAGCAACATGCGTACAGTGAACCTATGAACGACAGTAATCGTTTTAAATACAGGATCACAGACTTTATCCACTCTGTTACACCATATAACCTTACACGTTTGTGAGAAGAACTAGCCTGTGTAGGGCAGCAAGTGAAAGACACAACGAGCTATGCTGAACGGCAATGGACACTTGGAAAGTTTCTCTATCATTCACGTCCTGTTTCACAATTATATTTCGTTTCTCTGGTTTTCTGTCACCGAGTAAAGCTTTACGGCAGCTCTGTATATTCCTTTTTGTCTCGTGTCAACAAAGGTTGATTTACCATACTGTTCAGCACCCTAACACGCTAATACTGACTAGCGCCAACGATGGAGAGCATGCGTGATACTGAGTGAGACGCAGTATTTCTCTTACTTTCTAAGTTTTTATAGTCCATGGCGTAGTAACTTACTTGTTTTTCTTTATTGCTTTGTATCATTAGGAGAGTCTATGGACTGCCAAAATTTATAGATCGATTTTATAGCACTCTGAGTTCAGTAACGCTGTTAGTGAACCTGATTTTGCAACATAAATTTACCCTTCCCGTTTTATACCGCATGACTGTTATGATATTTAATTGAAAACAGACAAGGCTTAAACAATGTTAGGGTCACACAAAAGCATAACATAAGCTCTGGACTGTATGTTATTTAAGACAGTATGTCACCAATCAAAAATAGGGACTTAAAAGTAATGTAAACTATTCTGTAGTCAACGTTGCTGCAACTTCCCTTACCAAAAGGATCAAATAAAGCTAACCAGTGAGACTAAGTAGCTAGCAAAAATCTTCACATAAAAGAGAATATTGTTCTATCAATTTGGAAGAAGTATGTACGAGGGTAATCCTAAAAGTAAGGTCTCCTATTTGTTTATAAGTACAGAACTCTCTGTGGCAGTTGGTCACACTGTCTTGAAGAGTGCTTCACGTGCTCTGTTTACACATGCGCACGCCGTTCTGAGGCGCTCAGTCTTGGGTTAGCAGCCTTTGAAAATGGAGCTCCCGTTGGATGTTACCGCCAAGTGCAAATTGTGCGCAGTTATTCAGTTTTTGAACGCAAAGGGTACTGCGCCGATTGAAATCCATTTCCAATTGACGGAAGTATATGGTGAGTCGTTCATATATGTCAAAAATGTTCCTAAGTGTTGTAGACAGTTTGCAGCTGGTGGGACCGAAATTCACGACGAAAAAAGGAGCGGAAGACCGTAAGTTTCTTAGGAGACAGTGTTGAAGGTTGAGCAACGCATGCGTGAAGATCGGCGGGTCACCCTGGATGATCTCTGCATGTTGGTTCATGAAGTTTCCCGAAGCAAAAAAATTGTTCAAATGGCTCTGAGCACTATGGGACTCAACTGCTGTGGTCATTAGTCCCCTAGAACTTAGAACTACTTAAACCTAACTAACCTAAGGATATCACACACATCCATGCCCGAAGCAGGATTCGAACCTGCGACCGTAGCAGTCGCACGGTTCCGGACTGCGCCCCTAGAACCGCGAGACCACCGCGGCCGGCTTCCCGAACCACCGCTCACAGAATTTTAATGGAAACATTGCAAAATGGGTGCCACGCATGCTGACTCAGGACCACATGCGCAAACGAGTTGACGCTTCCCGCGCATTTCTTCACCGCCTTGCAGCCGAACAGGACAACTTTCTGGACTCAGTTGTCATGGGTGACGAAACCTGGGCATACCACTTTACACCAGAAACCATGCAACAATCACGCCAGTGCCGGCATCCTTCTTCGCCAAAGCCGCGGAAATTCAAACAAACACAGTCTGCCGGTGAAGTCAGGACAACCGTTTTTCGGATCGGAAAGGGGAATTCTTGGTGGACTTTATGCCCACTGGGACCACAATTAACTCTGACAGGTACTGTGACACTAAGAAAAAATTCAAACGGGCAATTCAGAACAGGAGAAGAGGAATGTTGGCCAAGGGCGTACACATCCTCCATGACAAGCTCGCCCACACATCGCTCGGCAAACCGTTGCTCTCCTGCAACCCCACCCAGCTTGGCGCCACTGACTACCACCTGTTCCCTAAGTTAAGAGAGCATTTGGCCGGAAAGCGATTCTGCTCCGACGACGAGGTGAAATAAGAGGTTCATAACTTTCTGAACAGCATGGCGGCGAGCTGGTATGTCATGGGCATACAAAAACTGCCACAGCGTCAACAAAAAGGCATCAACAGACATGGTGATTACGTCGAAAAATAGCCAAATGTTCAAGCTGTAAACTCATGTAAACCATTGCAGAAATAAACAGGTGTATGTACTTATAAAAAAATGGAAGTCTTACTTTTGAGATTACTATCGTATTTTCTGTGTTGTTAGTGAGATGAACATTCAAATCAGTTCTATGCTACCTCACAGTATTCCGTATTTTTTGCAGTTAGCCTGCATATCGTCTCATACGAAACATCCTGAGCCATAATAATATCGACTCATTAGTATTAATACTAACTTTTGAGAAAAAATAAATGATGCTGATACTACGCCATTTCGCTCCTGAACAGGAAACCGGTACACCTACATACTGTGTACATTTAATGTACTGTATAATAGTATCATTACGGTAGTGTAGCACTACTTCAATCAGTAAATTAATCACTCTGAACAAAACTGTCGAAATAGTTTCCGCTCATCAGAAGTATTAAATTGTAGGATTCTCAGTTCACTTAAGGACCGTGCAAGGAAAGTAACACAGGTAATGCGAATCAGGCTAAGAAATGAATTTCACAAGTCCATTTAACTGGTGTACTGCCGCAACTTTTCACTCGTCTTTTCCTTTTAAGAAACTAACATAACTGACTGTACGATTAGCTGTGTTGATGTACAGCCGATGATCGTAAGCATACTAAGAGGTTGACCAACGTTTGTTGCATTTGCCATTCCCTCAGACACACATGCTATTGGTGGTGACATAGAAGTTTTAAAATGACAGCATGGTAACAGGAAATTAAGAAAGCCAATATAATGGGCGTCTTTCCAGTGGGATGTCATGCGCATTTTCTTTGGAGTTTAGGTGGTTGTTCGTCATTTCGTTTTTGTAACAGATACCTGGAATCAGCCAAACAAAATTCTGCCCGTCATGTCTTGCATACAACGCCCAGCATCGACGGAAAGCGTCGGTTTGTTTCTCATTAGGAACAAAATGAATTTTAAAACGTAATTTTACGTGGCCATTCGACAGAGCGGTCCACAAGTTGGTCCAGTGTGTTAATCGTTTTATCGATATGTTTTAGCAGGAACAGTAAAACACGAAGAATGCCGGGCAGCGACCGAACTGTGCTTCGGCATGGCGGCAGCAGGGGTTTCCATGCAGCTGCTGACGCTGCTGTAGTACTGGTTATTTTTCGTGTTTTATTGTCCCTGTTAATATACACCGACAAAATGGGTAGCGCCCTAGACTAATGGGGGACTGTTCCGTCGAATGGGCACGTAAAATTCCACTAAGAATCTCATTTTGCTTGCAACGAGAAACAAACCGACGCTTTCCGTCGACGCTCGGCATAGTATGAAAGAGGTGATGAAGACGTGCTGAACAGTTATTTGGGACGACTCTAGCTACACATTGCTAAAACGGAATTGCAAATATCTGCGGAAACACAGGCGAAAATGCGCCTCACAACTCTTATGGGAGACTGTTGAGAAGCTAGGTATGTCTCCCTTTCTTGTATACTACGTACTTACTGCATCTTTCCAACTTCCCCTCAAGTAAGCGCTACCCCTAATCTGCCTAGTTTACGTCTTAGGCTATATAAGTTGCTCTCTATATTTCTTTCTGCCTGAAATTTAGCCCAGTTTTACATAACCTAATATGAATTGAGCTATAACTGATCTGAATGCAGCTTGACTTTGTGTTAAATGCGGACGCCCAGAGTGGCCGAGCGGTTCTAGGTACTACAGTCTGGAACCGCGTGACCGCTACCGTCGCAGGTTCGAATCCTGCCTCGGGCATGGATGTGTGTGATGTCCTTGGGTTAGTTAGGTTTAAGTAGTTCTAAGTTCTGGGGGACTGATGACCTCAGAAGTTAAGTGGCGTAGTGCTCAGAGCCATTTGAAGCATTTGTTAAATGCGCAACGGAAGTAAAACAATCATCTGGCCCTAATTAAAATTTCCACTTACCTAGCGTCTTGAAAACATTGTTGCAGATTTCTCGAAAGCACAACAGCGAATGACAGGCAGGCAGCGGTTAAACTTGATTTCTGCTTCTAAATACATGTTCAGACTGTTGCATATGGTAATGCGTAATGATAAACAGGGGGATAGGGAGGGTTACTATTCCTAAGAAATTATATTGCAAGACAACGATTTTAGAATGAAGTATGTATTCATAAATACAGCGGACAACTTCGGTATATCTTACCTCATAACAATGGCCTGAACGATGCTATGCTTAAAATTTAACAATGATTTAAAAAGGGTACAAATTGAACAGACAATTTCTATAAAAATAAAAGAGCTTAATTAATTAATACCCTAATCCATCACTCAGGGAAGTGGGGCGGTCTTTCTCTCAGTTCCGAGCAAGTTAACTAGGTCACAATTGTCACTCTCAGCTTCGCAGTGCTGCAGTCTTACCTCAAACTTCGTTTCTTACAAAATAATGACGTTATTCAAAATAAATATTCCTTTCACATTTTAATGAGTACACGACATTCACCCTTGCTGTCTTTTCTTTATCTCACGGATACAATCGCAAATCCACATAACACTGCTAAATACGTCCATCACCTAACACACCTCAACTAAAAATGTATCACACTGCACACAGGCAAAGACTGTACCACGACTAGACCAAAGACTGTTTAACGGTAACATGAGTTGCTGCCTCTCTCTGATGAGCACATCGGTGGCATACAAAAACCAAATGACGTGACAACCTTACAATATTAATTACACAACCCATATGTTAATGTACTTAACATAAACAACGTGCCAGTGGTAACATATCGTTCACAGTCAGATTATCCAAATTAAATAGCTTTACAGTTTGTAATATTTGTTGTTACTTGAATTCATATCAGCAATACTATAGGAGAAACAGCAATTTAACGAGTGTACATTGATGTGTGCGCTTGTCTTACATGCTCACGATTGGTTTACACTAAAACATTTCCATCATTGTGTCTGTGGAGTTCGTGTATCTCGCGACATTCATGCAACATACAGGGTTAGCTGGAAGACACTCCCTACATGTTCAAAAATACCGTCGCATATTTACCGAATTTTCTGACTGTCGTCTTCGCCAACCGACAGCCAGTGGCAGGTGCCTGTACACTCAGCGACAGCTAATTGTTTTATGTATATGAACTGGACGCGGTTGACAGCTGTCCCTCACACACTGACATTGCACACAGATGAGGAGCACAAAACATTACTTTTGAGACTGTCGTTTTCAGAGAGCAGAACATCAAATTTTACCAACAATAATAAACAAAAAATGTACAGCGTTCACAACATTGGACATAATTTCGACAATTGCCTTTACATGAATGCAAAGATTCATTAAGCATTGTTCGTTAACTCTTTCTCTTGTGGAATACATGCATGAAATTAGTGATGTCAGCCGCCATCGATTTCTCAAGCAGATACTCAGAAACTGAAACGCCAAAGAAACTGGTACAGGCATGCGTATTCAAATACAGGCAGAATACGGCGCTGTGGTCCGCAACGCCTATATACAACAAGTGTCTGGCACAGCTGTTAGATCGGTTACTACAGCTAGAATAGCATGTTATCAAGATTTAAGTGAGTGTGAATGTGGTGTTGTAGTAGGCGCACGAGCAATGGAACACAGCACCTCCGAGGAAGCGATGAAGTGGGAATTTCCTGTACGACCATTTCAAGAGTGTGCCCTGAATATCAGGAATCCGGTGAAACTTCAAATCTCCGACATCGCTGCGGCGGGAAAATGATCCTGCAAGAACGGGACCAACGACGACTTAGAGAATAGTTCAACTTGACAGAAGTTGAACACTTCCGCAGACTGCTGCAGATTTCAATACTGGGCCATCAATAAGTGTCAGCGTGCGGACCATTCAAGGAAACATCATCGATATGGACTCTAGGAGCCGAAGGCCAACTCGTACACTGTTGATGACTGCACAACACAAAGCCTTACGTCTCGCCTGGGCGCGTCAACACCGAAAGTGGACTATTGATGATTGGAAACATTTGCCTGGTCGGAGTGTCTCGTTTCAAATTGTATCGAGCGGATGGACTTGTAAGGGTACAGAGACAGCCTCATGAATCCATGGACTCAGCAGGGCACTGTTCAAGCTGGTGGAGGCTCTATAATGCTGTGGGGCGTGTGCAGTTGCAGTGAAATAGGACGCCTGACACGTCTAAATACGACTCTGACTGATGAAATGTACGTAATCATCCTGCCTGCTCACCTGCATCCATTCATGACCATTGTGCACTGCGGCGGACTTGGTCAACTCCAGAAGGGCAATGCGACACCCCACACTTTAGAATTGCTGCAGAGTGGCTTCAGGAACACTCTTCTGAGTTTAAACACTTCCGCTGGCCACCAAACTCCCCAGCATATTATTGAGCATACCTGGGATGCCTTGCAACCGTGCTGTTCAGAAGATACTTCCACCCCTCGTACACTTACGGATTTATGGACAGTGTTGCCGAATTCATGGTGTCAGTTTCCTCCAGCACCACTTCAGACATTAGCTGAGCCCATGACACGTCGTCCTGCGGCACTTCGGCGTGCTCGCCGAGGCCCACCACGATATTACGCGGGTGTACATGTTTCTTTGGCTCTTCTGTGTATTTCACTACACGTGTCTCCGATGGACATCTTGAACGCGAAATCAGCATAGTTTTTCCACTACTGGTTAGCACAGCTTTATCTATAAAATATAACCGTAAGCCTTGTAGAAAAAATCACAAAGTTAAAGCCTGAAGTGATTTAAGGAAAGCAAATTCAGCGTCACTACCGCTGTGCCTCCTCATTACCTCATAAGGATCGCAAAAAAAGTAGAACGCTCTTACTGAGTAATTAATTAAATGCTCGATGGTACATAATCTGCTGTTTACATCAAATCTCCTTAGCGTTATTTTATCTGAGCCCAATGGATCTTGTTTTAGGAATATCCGTTATTATTCTGGTACAGTATCAATTATTACCGCGTCACAACGACTCAAGCTTCTTATATGTCTGACAATAAGTAGTTTATCTAACTTCACAAAAGAAAGAGTGATACATAAAACGTAAATTTGTAGGTTAAGATGAGTAATGACTTTCTGTCACACATTCTGCAGTATTTGAACGTGTGATTCAGACATCGCAATGCTCCACATTGCCGATAGGTGCTGTACTTAACATAGCTTCCTTCTTTGGGCTTAAATACATTGGAGTCCTGCATATGCTAATAATTTTCTGTCATGTACAAAGTCGGTTTGACTTAAGAAACTGTTGTTGATTCAAACGTTGGGAGCTCTAAATGGTTCCATTTTGGCCAAAAGATGCGTCTGTCGTTCTAAATCCATTTGTCTTACCTTCCGTTCTTCATAAATTTCGTTTTAATTATGATTGCCTTACGGAATAGGTGCTAACAATATACAGCGGCTACCGAACTGATTTCAAAATTTGGAAATATTTTTGAGTCGTAAGCGTATTACTAAGGATTATTTGAATGATTTGACAGATCACAATTCAGTGAAACCTGGAACACAGCAAGCTCCAAAAAAACCAACGATGGACAGCATTAGGTTACAAATCTATTTAGTTATTTACTTAATTTCATCTGATTGGGTCCATCTGACCCTCTCTTACATTGTACCAGGATTTCTCACATACAGTACCTTCTTTACTTTGTGGTTACCTAAGAAATAACAGTTTTAGTATGATTTGAGTGTCTATAGGGACAACGTTAGTACATAATACTGTCTGCGATCTAATCAAGTTAATACTTGCTGTATTTCCACTACTGCTGCTGCTGCCACTAATAGTAATAATAATAATGACAACAACAACAACAACAACAGTGATGATGATAGTGGCAGATTTAAAAAGAATTTTTAGGTTTACGTGATAGACGTTTTCTGATACAGCGAGTTCCTGGGACAGGAAATTTCAGGAGACTGCACCAATTACGAATATTGGAAAGTGAGGAAGATATGGTTGGAAAGAAGGATGTACAGGGGTAACGAGTGTGTACCGGGAGAGTGGTAATCCGTATCGTTGCCTTAGCAGGTATGTCACTAAATGTATAATGAATCTGGTGATGTTACTCTGTTCTCTAATAGTATACTGGAGGTTATTCCAGCGTCCTGACAAGTAACAGAACGGCTCACCTTCTGAACCCAAGTTTAGCATCTTTAGCGCTTTGTCTCCTCATTACCTCTTAAAGAACCTGCTGAGAAGGCATTCGAGAGAGACGTTGAGCGATGGAGTGGGACGGAAAGGAGTTCGACCTGATGGAAACGGGTGTTTCTGCCATGTTGTTCTGACAAGAACATTAATGTCAGGGGGATCGGGAGGGACAGTGTACGTTGACAATATGGCAGAGAAGATAGGGGATATGGAAATCTCCACGGATTTCCGCCCGCATCTAGACTGGCTGTGCATATGATTATAAAATATGATCAATGAGTCGAACACCACAGGTATAAAGAACACAGGCATTCAAACAAGTTTCAGGCGCCTTGCGGTTTCCTGAGAATAGCCTTGCAGGATAACATAGCTGTAGACGACAACTGGAAGTACAAGTGTTTGCACAAGTTTCTTCTTCGGGACGAGAAGGAAGAGCTTTTTATGTTTTTGTAGGGCGTGGAGATTTTGTTCTTGTACATTGCAGTGACATGCTCAGTCCAACTTAGACTTACATCTAGTGTTATTCCCAGACTCTTAGCCGAGACGAAAAGTTGATTTGGTGCCGTTTAGGCTTAAAGGTGTTAGGGATTCTCTATAATTCGGGCTAATGAGACTATAATGACCAGTCAGCACCTCTTAGGTTTTGGAAGGGTTGAGTCTTAACCCTATAATCGATCCACATTTTTGACAGTGCACATATAATGCGAAGATTCGAACCAGTTGACGGTACCATCGTCTGCAACTGCCTCTGGCAAAATTTGGGTAACATGGACACCTAACAAAATCAGACTGCCTGGACAGGCTTTGAAGCACACTTATTAACTACATATTCATCTCTCTCGACAGAAGCGTCATCAGTATCAGGAGAGGAAAGTGTGAAAATTTATTTGAATTATTGACCTATCTGTCACACATTGTACAAGTTTACCAAAGTCAGGTACAGAAGTATATGTTTCGTCGTATCGATGATACCACTGGGAATAGACAACACGTATTTAGATATAGTTGTCAAGCATTTTTGACGATTATGACGAAATAGGCTGGATATCGGCCAGTTTAAAATGGCTTTTATGCTTAAATATAGTCAAATAAAAGCATGAAATTAGAAAATATGTAAAAACACATCATCCTTGCGGCTTACATTCATAGACAGGTGAATATTTACTTTTTCTGAATATTTTCGAAAGAGAAATGTTATCTTCCGTATGACAGTTACATACTTGTTTGCGATCGTATCTACACTCCTGCAAATTGAAATAAGAACACCATGAATTCATTGTCTCACCTCTAAAACAGCAAATGAGTAATGTGATATATCCTGGTCTCTCGTGAAAAATATGAATGATAGCTACAAGCTCAGCGGTGTGCAATGCTTTCCATAATATTTGAAATTCACATGAAATTCATTAGGCTGATAAACGAGAACATTTAAGAAAATTCAACTTCTTTGAAAAATATGCGACCTGGACTAGGAGGCTGTACTGATTATGGTGAATTATTTAGTAAAATTATATTGCAAGTTAAGTTTTGAAACGTCCCCTAAGAAAAATTATACATGACTGTGCTTAAACTGACAAACAATATTTTTTTAGCGCAATGCAATCTGACTTTCGATAATCCCTACAAAAGAATGGCCCAGACTAACATTAACATATAGCTTTCACTTATCACTTACCTCACCAAAAATCTTCGTTACTCGAACTACTGCAATACAGCTAGCGCCACTACTGCGAGCTAAATAAAAATTCAAACTACGGAAGGCACTAACTACTGATAGGCATAGTTAGCAAATGAAAGATTTTAATAGAGACCAAACAATGTATTTACCTGAATAGTCATAATATAAATAGCAGTTCATGACATCCATTCTTACAAATGTACTGTTTCTGATGGACACACCTCCAGATTATCCATTATCAAAAATCCGCCATCTTACTTCCCCACATCCACCACTGCTGGCGGCTCACCTCGAACTGCGCAACGCTACGCGCTGCTAACAGCCAACTGACCAACACTACAATGGCAGACAACAATGCAAATTAGTCACAGACTGCACACAGCACAACCAGTGACTTTCATACAGAGCGCTACATGGCGTTACCAACATAAAAACCTAAACAACCTACTTACATAGCCCCCATGCTCCCCACAAAAAATTTTACAAATTGTTTAGGGCAGTGGCCAATAATAATTTCATAAAAATTTTCATAATTACAATAACAAAGATATCAAATGCACACACTTAACGATACAGTGTTGGTCAAAAGCTAAAATTTTCTCACAGTCCATAAAGACAGTCCTGATCTTTCATCACAGTAAAATTGCAGTGTTTTTCTCAAAGTCTGAGCAGTAAAAGAAAATGCACACGGAAGTAGTGGATTTCCATGCAGTCTTGAAGAAGTAGTATTGTCCTTCCAACGGAAAAACAGTGCCGAGTCTTGACATGCAGACAGGTAATGGGCCACAACAGAGCAACCCCACAGTAGAGTCAGTCGAAGTTTTGAAAAATATTGGTAGGTAGGTCATCACAGAGCAGACCCACGGCAGTCCTTATTGAAATAATGTTACTGGTGGGTCATCAAAGGTGTAGACCCACTGTAGTCCTTGTAGAGATGGCCAGCAGCCATCTGTTGTGACTCTGCGTGTGCACAATCTCCATTGAAGAGTCTTGAGGATAATATAGCAAGTCCATAACCACCACTTGTGTACTCACAAAGTTTTTGGAATTGTCCTTCGAACCAGCAATGCTGTTATCCAGTCCCTTGCTGAATTATTAACACACATGCAAACACTAACAGTCCCTACTTCTCACATATTGTCCATATACTATGACCAACAGAGACATGTGCAGTGAAATGTAACTTAGTTTGAAGAACTGGTGTATATACAATTATAAATTTACAACATAAGAATACAATTACAAAGGTACAACATATATCATTAAATAACATAACAATACAAATAACATTTGTAGTAACAGGGGCTTTACAAAAGAATAGAAATAAACATATACATCAGTGTTACATGAATTATGAGATAAGTAAATATAGAAAACAATGAGAATAGTTTTCGAATCATTAATTTCACACATGAGCATTGAAAAAGAGCAGAATTAATCATGTCTAGGCATCTTTACAAAGTAAATAACATATTATTAGAAAAATTGTACAACATAACTCATAACAGCTAAACACATAAAGACAAGAAAAACACAAATATACAAGAGCACACAAACACATAGCAGAATAACACAAGAGGAAAGGGCAGGGTATGTTTTCAGTGCAACATTTGGTACTGCAGTCCAGCCCAAAACTTCATTCCATAAATCTTTCGTCTTATTTCAACATTTGTTTCCACCAAAAAAATCGTATCCAAGCGTGCTTTATGTATTTATATGATCACATATTTCTTACCTCATTGTTTATTTTCCATTATCTTACCTCATCATTTATTTCCAAGAAAATCCTACCTAAACCTGTTGTCCCTAAACCCAACTTTTTTGTTCATATCCTCTTTCATAATACTTTTTTGGCCAAACCATTTTCTTATATCTTCTCAATGCATTTCTTCCAATTCATCACAACTCGTTCTCTCATATAGCCTACCCCATCTTTAGCTAACTTAAATCTACTGAGCTTAGCTGATAAACTACGGGACGACACAATGCAGCATCACAAAACAATTAACTAAAACAGCAATGACAAAAAATGCAGATTGGCAAAGGAGGCAGCATAAATTAGCAAAGCAAATGCAGTATTACAACTAATATAAGGCAATGCGCAGCAAACAAGAAAAATAAATCAGTAGTAAAACTAGCTTAACAGAGTAATACAAAGTTAAATTTAGTAGCACTATGCCTGGCAAACAGCAGCAGCAAATGCGATAACTTATATCTAAACATGACAAAGCTCAAGCAGAAAAAATATTACACTAAAGACAACAATGCAGATAAGGGAGATGTCTATTCACATCTTAATGTCTATACAATTAAAGTGGTGCACCACAAAAACTTATTCTGTGAAATAAATTACCAAGTACTTGAAAAGACAATTACGCATGCAGTTCCTGTGAAGGGAAATGTCTTTTTGTGCTCCCTCATTTTTTTGGAAGTATATTACAAAATTGTTATTTACTGGATCTGTAGACAGAAAATATTTATATTAGTACATCTATAAAATTTTGTTTTAACCAATGCTGCAGTGCAGCTAGAAACTAGATATTAAACAAAATAGGCAAATATATACAAAGGAAGGCATGGAACATCATTCACTAGCCATATGGCATTTCATAATGCAGTAAACAATGTTTCAACTAGCAAGACAATAGATGTGAAATGTGTCTCATCATTTCATTTCAGTAAATATCATAAATTAAGAGCTCCACAGTGTAATTATATGTTTTCAAGTTTGAGCGTGTTGTATTTGCGATGCAAATAAATGTCAATAGCGAGGATAATGGCCTCTTTTTTTTCACCTAAGGGCTTTCTTTTGTCAGGCGACTATCTCCCAGCTGGGCACCCAAAACGCATTACGTCAAGGTCACTTACCTTTCTTACTGAAATATGTAGGACGTCAGTTTCCGCTACAGTGACAGTCTCATATAAAAATATTTTCACAGGTTGAGTATTTGTGTTACAAATGTGTAGAAAATAAAATCCTATAAATATAACAGTGTCCAAAAAATTTTCGACAGCATTGTAATACATTCAAGCACGTACACACATTTCATAATTCTTAAAGTACGATTCTCGGTTTCCAACATCCTTTTCCACAAATCAGAGTCCCTAACCACTACTCATTATTCCTTACCTTATTATACATATACATATTTGTCGACACTTCTTCAATATTTCATCATAAGAAATACGTAGCATAATCAGATTCCTCACGTACGGTAGCATCATCTTATTGATCATAAACATACCGCAACAGCATAATACAAATGGTCATCGTAATAATAACATAACATCTCAGTCAAGTCTCTAAATCGTCGTAGCTTCCTCCAATAATTTCAAACCTAAAAAAATTTTCTGCTCATTTCAGTAGTGTCATCTACCTCAACCGTACTTTAAATATCATGATCCCATACCAAACACATCATTCAAATCTCTCATAGTTTCACAATGGTTTCGAAAAAATATATGAACAGTTCACAAAGTACAGACAAAATACAATTTCATAAGGGTGAAGTTATCCAACTGTGTAATTGCGTAAACATGTGTCACTGACGTAGTAAAAAATTTTTGTTTCTCTATTAAATAATTAGATAGCTGTGTAATTCTGTGTTAGAGAAATATGGTACCGATATGTAAAGTTGTATAAGCGAATACCATATTAGCTAGGGCTCCTTGTGCTTGCCAGACACATAGTACACAATGTAGGCGTGTACCCCCTGAGGATTAATGTAACTATACCCTCAGGTGTTACAGATTACAGCAATGGAATAAAATGTATCAGGGAAAACCTTTGTATCATCGTAATTCAAAAATCTTTAAAAATAAATGTTTTAAGTACAAAATTAATCATTCAAATACGTATCCTTTAGCGCAAAATGTACGTCTTGCTGTAAGATAATTCTGTGGAAGTGTCGTACTTATCGTCCTCCGAAATGCAAGTTCTGCAGAAGTCAATGTACTTACCTCATGATAAACAAAAGTGAAATGCTTTGCGTATAGATAACTAAGTTACTACGCTTATTGCCGTGATGAAGAAAGTACTGTGCTGTAACGTATTGTTGTGCTACGGAAAAGGCTGTCTCCTTGTAGCTATACCACAAACGTTACTACTAAAACATGTTTTACTTTCCAGAAGAATTCAGAAAACCTGTGCAGATATAAAACAGATAAACCGCAAAAGCAAAATTGTAAATTGTCACTTATTAGTGGCGTCGTGATAAAATCGTGTAGCTGTCACATAAACTAACCACTGTGCCATCTGGTATCTCACAGAAAGTACTTTAAACCCAGAATGTATTTTCAAGTAAAGCAAAATGTTGCATTAGAATCTCATAAGCAGTACCGGTACATGTTCTAAGTATGTGAGCCTTATGGTCTTTACGTAATCGTGCCACTAACAATCAAGAATGTACACACACAATAACACTGTGTCGTATGTTCACTATAACAATGCATTCATAATTTCTGTTTGAATATGTTCTCTTGGTTCTTGACTGGATATTTAACGTCAAATATTGTTGCATGTTAACTGTTTCTGACAAAGCATAGTAGTAACGTGAAGTGAAAAATTTTATAGCAAAGATTAAGATAAAAATGAACAGATTATCTCTCAATAAACTGTTTTACATGTGGAATGTGGTGCAATCCTTTACTCTTCCTAGTACGCAGAGTTTCAACTTCAACGCAATTATCATGTGGTATACGTCTGATTCTGTAAGGTCCAATGTAAACTAAAAAGAATCTGTGACTCAAGTGTTTCTTCTTATGTGACAATGAATGAGCTTTAATGAGAACTTTCTGACCAATATATAATTTCTTTGCATTTGCTTTACCGCGTAGTTATCTCCTTTTGTCAGCTGCAGATTTTATATTTATAATAGCCAAATCAATTATGTCTTTGTGTCGAAGTTTACGTGTATTCAGGAAAGGTACAAGCTCTCTGATTCTGTTCTGTGGTTCTTCGTTCTTCAATACAAGAGGAGGTGGTAAAGCAGTGGAGTTATTAGGCATTTCATTCAGCACGTTTTGAAATAAGTGTAAATATCTGTCTCAATGCTGATGCTTTCTGTGACAATAAAGTCTGCAAAGCTTATTGATTTCTTTCATAATCCGTTCGGATGGATTACAATGTAGTGAGTACAATGAAATAAAAACAGGTTTGATTTTATAATTCCGAAGCACGCGTGACTAAACAGCAGATCTGAATTGCGGTCCGTTATCTAAAGTGACTTTACTAACGTGTCCAACTTCACGTAAGAAATTTTTAACAAAGGCGTTGGATACAGACCGTCCAGTGGCTTTACGTAACGGTGTGAAAGAAACAAATTTTGAAGTAAGTTCAACACCGATTAGAACGTACGAAAATCCATTAGATGTTCTGACAAGCGGTCCCAAGATATCAACAGCAGTAAATTATTTTAATTTCGAAGGAATGATAGGATACAGCGGAGCACGATGGGAGATAGTAGACGGTTTCGCCTTTTGACAAAGTTTGCAAATAGACAAGACTCTTCGAATTCTCTTTTCCATATTGTTAAAATAACAAGTCGTTCGAAGAATATGATAACATTTTCGTGGACCAAAATGTGCATAGCTGAAATGAATGTACTAAATGAGCTTATAAACAAAATCGTCAGGAATGCAAAGTACCCACAGCTTGTCATCAACAGTGCAGCGTTTGAACAGTATGTTGTTTCTAACCAGATAATAATGCCGAATCTGTATGTGTGTCTTTTCATGCCATTTGCTTTTGATGGCTTTCCAAATCGGATCTATATCTTGTTCATGAGCAATGTCCTTTAAAGATGTGGTGATATGCCGTCGATATCATCCCTGTCAGTACTTGCAGAGTGATTGTTAGTGTCTAGTTCCGTAGAAAATTCCGAACTGTTGTCTAACAGAAGGTAAAGTCGATTAATTTCCTCATCGTGGTTTGAGAGCCAATCTTCAAATTTCAAAGCTATTGACTTACCTTCTTTCTCTAAACTTATTTCAGCATCATGAAAGTTTAAGATTGCTTTGTATTATTCAAAAAGTCTACTCCCAGTATAATTTCCGTCGACAAAAATGGAACAATAAGAAAGTTCATAGAGAAGCTGTGGCTTTGACAAAATAATTCTAAGTTGCTTTGTTGGTGTACATCTACACTTTTTCCAATGATTGCACCCTGTAATTTAATCTTACGTAACGGAAGTGTGGGGCAATCGTTCGATTTGTTGCATTTGCTAAAAGCTGTTTCACTAATTACTGAAATGGGACTGCCAGAGTCAAGTACTGCCGTAAGTTTTATAGTAATGTGAATCACTGGATATCAATGTTCTTATTTTTTACGTCGCGTACCTGGAGTAAGATGTCCCTAATGTCTTCCGTTTTTACGTAATTACTAGCTACGGCAGCTGCGTCGTCAGTTTCATAAGTACGTTCTTTGGCAGCCAGCGGTGTGAGTCATTGCCTATTGTGTCTTTGTTGGCGCGCGTCGATATTGGGATTTGGAGACCTAACTTCTACAAATCCACCCTGTCGAGAGGGCTCTGCTCTGTTTGAATCCCGCCAGTTCTGATGCAATTCAGGTCTATCGTTATGATCATATCGTCTGTCGTCATGTCGGTAGATTCCATAGTTTCTTTCTTGTCGGTCCCGTGATGGAGAATTTCTCCCTGAATCGTAACTGCGCGCTGGACAGTAGCATCTAAAGTTATTCTGTCTCCCTTGATAATAATTATTTTGGTTCCCGTATTGTCTGTTTCTCTGATTGTCTCTGTGATAGTCATTACCGCGGAGAGGTGATCTTTCCCTGTAATTATTACTACTCTGCTAATTGTTGTCATACTGGTGGTGTCTGTTTTGGTCACGATTTGCGTTGTAAGAATAGTCTTGTCGTGTATTATTTCTGTAATCGCGGAATTGTGACAGACGTGACCTGTGATTGTTGTGCTCTAGTTTTCGCGTTGCGCGATTGTCAGTGTCAATTTCCAGTTCTTGTAACAGTCCCTTAAAAGCTTCAATGTCGTCCTTGCAACTTCCTGCTAAAATAATAAGTCGTAAATGTTCAGGCAGTTTGATTAAGCAAATGCGGATGAGTTCTGAGGGGCTGTATGAGTTTGAAAGATACTGATTCTTATGCAACATGTCTTCAAAATATTTCAAAGACTGGAAAATTCAGATTGTTCGAAACGTTTCATTATTATGATGCTATGTTTTACTCGGTCTTGCGTAGCTTGAGACCAATACGCTGACAGGAAGAAATGATAAAATTCTCCTTCACTGTGACAATCGTGAATGACCGATCGCATTCTTACAGCAGGTTCATTCTCCAAGTAGCCACACATAAATTCTAACCTGTGCTCCAATGACCAGTTGGGAGGAAAACAATTAGAGAATTCAGAATGAGATTTTCACTCTGCAGCGGAGTGTGCGCTGATATGAAACTTCCTGGCAGATTAAAACTGTGTGCCCGACCGAGACTCGAACTCGGGAACTTTGCCTTTCGCGGGCAAGTGCTCTACCAACTGAGCTATCGAAGCACAAGTGCTTCGATAGCTCAGTTGGTAGAGCACTTGCCCGCGAAAGGCAAAGTTCCCGAGTTCGAGTCTCGGTCGGGCACACAGTTTTAATCTGCCAGGAAGTTTCAATTAGAGAATTGATGAAGCCATGCTTGTGGATGAATGTCGTTGTCAGAATTCTTAAATATTTTGAATTTACGTGTAGTAATGAACAGCTTATAGTCAAAATCATCGTGTCGGCGAGTAGCATATCGGTCGTTGCTACGTCGTGTCGGTGGTTCCATCTCAAAATTCAGTGCATCTTGCCAATTTCTTTCATAATTTCCGAAATGCCCTGTGTTATTATTTTGTGGCTTTTCCGTATTTCTAAGTCCCTCTTCCCGTGTTGGAGCGCGATTGTCCTCTGATATACGTAATTCTTGTATTACCTGTGTCAGCTGATCTTGTACTTCCCGGATTTCTCTTTGGTGTTGCGCATTAATTTGATTCTAATTTTGTTTGAATTTCCTAATTTGTTCGCACTCTTCTGTGTCATTCAGATCATCGTCTACCTTTACAGATAAGTTAATGAACTGATCCGAGAGCTCGGCTACTTTCTCTGATTGTGTACTTATTTCCTCAGTGTGTTTTTCTGAACCAAATTTCAGAGTGTCCATTTGTGTTGAAATCGTATCTACTGTGTCCTTTAATTTTTCCTGAGTTTTTGCAAGTTGCGTAACCGAATCGGTTGATGCAACTGAGTCAAATTTAGCTTGCTAGGTCTCATGATTTTCATGAACAATAGTTTGCAGTTCTTTTATGGCTGATTCGTGTTTCTGTAATGCATTTTCATGCCGCGCAAAAAAGGGTTGGAAATGCTCACAAATTTGTGTTTTTAGTTCTTTACAGACCTTTTGACATTTCGATTCGATTTTATGTAAGTCAGTAGTTAAATCTTAACGTGTTTGTTCAAGCGTATGTTCCACTGAGTATAATTTTTGAAGCTTTTGTTACCTTGTGTCTAACTTTTGAAGCTTTTGTTCCATTGTGTCTAACTTTTGAAGATTTTGTCCCATTTGTTTCTGATTTTGCTCAAGCGTTGTGTCTAACTTTTGTAGCCTTTGTCCCATTTATTGCATTAACTGTAATAACAGTGCACTAGTGTCTGAAACATGTTCCCCAGTGCTATTCACAAATGCATTTGAACCGGCAAAATTCGCATTTTGAAAAGCAGAAAATGTGTCTTGATTTATCTGACAAAATGGTGGCGACGCAAAACTTAAATCTACAGTATTTGCAAGATTGTGTCCTGTCATTTCGGAATCCTGGTTCAAATGGTTCAAATGGCTCTGAGCACTATGGGACTTCATACCTGAGGTCATCAGTCCCCTAGAACTTAGAACTACTTAAACCTAACTAACCTAATGACATCACACACATCCATGCACGAGGCAGGATTCGAACCAGCGACCGTAGCAGTCGCGCAGTTCCGAACTGAGCGCCTAGAACCGCTAGACCACCGCGGCCGGCTCTGAACCCTGAGGCGAGCTGTTGCCGACCGATCGATCGATAATGCTTCCATGTTCACTAATTGTTTCACTGTCTACTTCATTATTTGCAGCCCGCTCCATTTCCCTATTCACAATTAACAAATTACTACTTTGAACATGTTAATTCATAACATGGTGGCACTAAGACACTGTTTTCGTCTTCACTGTCATTTCTCAGTTTACTTTGGAGCCTAGTATTACGTTTTTCACAAGCCATTATTGTCACATTATTTCACACGACAACACAGAAAAACACAATTTGAACAGCAAATATAAGAGAACACATTAACATAGCACTGAAAATATTATCTAGTTAATTGGAAGCGCAGCTGCGAAATACTTGGTGCAAGTTTACATGCGTGCTATACCTGTTTTACTGTATAACAATGAAAGTTGCAACTACAAAAGAGATTCTCTCTACAATTATGCGCTAGCAATAAACAAAAACTACACTAATTACACAAACTACACGAAAAAATCAGAAGATTCCAGTGAGATATCCTCGGCTAAGGTTCGACTTATGAAACGTTCCCTTAGAAAAATTATACATGACTGCTTAAACTGATACACAATATTTTTTTATCGCAACGCAATCTGACTTTCGATAATCCCTACAAAAGAATGGCCCTGACTAACATACCTTTCACATATCACTTACCTCACCAAAAAAATTTGTTACTCGAACTACTGCAATACAACTAGCGCCACTACTGCCAGCTAAATAAAAGATTCAAACTACTGAAGGCACTAACTACTGATAGTCATTGTTAGCAAATGAAATATTTTAATAGAGAACAAACAATTTATTTACCTTAATAGTCATAATATATATAGCAGTTCATGACATCCATTCTTAGAAATGTACTGTTTCTGATGGACACACCTCCAGATTACCCATTCTCAAAAATCCGCCATCTTACTTCCCCACGTGCACCACTGCTGGCGGCTCACCTCGAACTGCGCAACACTACGCACTGTTAACATCCAGCTGCCCAACATTACAATGGCAGACAACAATGCAAACTAGCCACAGACTGCACACAGCACAGCCAGTGATCTTCATACAGAGCGCTACATGGCGTTACCAATATAAAAACCTAAGCAGCCTACTTACAGTTTGGCTTTTCAAAAACATCTGACAACTGAAGTTGCATTACTCACAATTGAGTCACAAACAGTGAGATTTAAACGGTAACTTCATTAATAAAACATAGATGCAAATCACCAAATTCCACATAGCTCTGTTGAGAAATCTTAAAAGAATTACAAAAATGAAATATCTAACTAGCCTTTTTGTCAAAACCGTTCACGTACATTCTGAGGTTACTCACAAATTAAAATTATCAGCCACCTCATCTATCCTAATAGGATGGCAAAAACACAAACCATAACTATTTAAATCTTCAGCTTGTTTACATAAAGACTTCTGCCTCCATGTCCAACAATATTGACATACCTAAATTAATCTAACTCTTGGTGGCTTCACACACCACACCCCAAAGGCTGACTACTCCACCGTCTTTCCCTTACAGACAGCTACCTACAACTGAATGCCCAGCGCGCTCTTACTCCAACATAGTAGTACAGCATCTTTGGCACTGTGGTCGTCCACAGTCAGCGATCCAAATTATCAAGCCTATCAGAGACATTCATTGCTTATAGTACACTAGTTTAATTTTCATTTATTAATATTCTTATCTTATTCTGGTGTCACATATAAGTGCGCCCCAGTATTGTCCTTTCAATATCTTGTGACTCACGTGAATTCAGATTACGCATATTAACAAAAAATGTTACCTTTCGATAATATACATCTAACTGCAGAGTTTAGAATGTAGAGTATACAAAATGCTTTATTGGTTCTGTTAAAGCTGTTGAAGTGGAACTAAATACTAGTATATAATAATGAAAGTCATATGACATTGAATTCTAGAAACACACTCAATAAGTATTGCCTTTATTTTGGAATTTTCGTAACAACAAACACCCTACTTAAATTACGTGTTCCATTGAGTAAGAAAAACTGAATTAAAGCTAAATAAGTGTGATCGCTGTATAAAAACATAGAAAACGTTTTTAAGCTGCTAAAAACGTTGCGTATATATTTTAATATTTAGGTGACTACCAGCTGCGTTAATATCGGAGCCAATTTAAGATCGATTCTGTTAAAGCGTGACATGTTTAGCTCCAAGAAGGTGGTGAATCAGTTGTAAGTTGGGAGATGCAATTAAAATTTTATATTGTGTCATCCATCAAAGGACGAGTGCGTAATTTGTCCGTCACTTTGCCGTACGTGGTAATGAATGTGGGAAATTCAGAAAGACAATAACAATGTCTGCAATAGTGGAGACGGAGTTCAGAAACAGAACAAGAAGTGATTCAATTGAAACTCACTGCGTTTAAACAGTTATTTTTCAGTAGGGCAAAGTTTCTGTATCACTCCTGGAACAACAACAACCATACATCTTCTACTTCAGAAAATCGTCCGGAACAGTGATACATATTGCACCTATAGATCTTTTGGGAAGGTTGGGATTTTTTAATGCGGAACTCACGTCATCCGTGACGGCACGTAGAAATCTCACCAATAATTTGTAGGAAAGGCAAAAGATGCAAAAAGGCAAACAAAATACAATTTTGAAATTTTCAGAAATGATATTATACTTTTCTGCAAGCAACAGAATGTGAAGATGGGGTTTGACGTTTGTAATAGCACGTGCCGTGCAATACTTTGACATATATGTGTGCGAATTTTGGGAATTGGGTCTAAGACATCTTGAGAATTATAATAGCGATCTTGTACACTGACGTGATTAAAAGGTAAAGTGTTTAGAAGAAACGTTGGTTTTTTCTCCAGCAGCAGTAGTTTTCACATTATGACGCGGTACCACACCCAGAAAACATGTATGTCGACTGACTCTGGCCGCGGAAGCCTACGCAATTATGGTTAGAAGTACTTTACAAGAACCCAAAATGCCTCTTGTCCTTTTTCCTGCTCTTTTCTACAGGACCCAAAAGCGATGACGCGGGACTAGATGCATTATCCGTGAGGTTGATGCGAAGTTGTCAGCAATGAAAGCATCGGATTCAACCGTACTTCCAGGAAGTCGAAGTCGCTCGTCCAACTTAAAACCTACACAAATTCATGTTTTGCGACACTTAACATACAAACACCTTATAAAACAACTAAACTTCATAAATTGGAAAATACGTTAAAAGAACAGAAAATTCGGATGTTGGCACTTCAAGAAACACGAATGATGGACAATAACGCCATGGATCTCGGCAAATATCGTCTTTTTAAAAGTAAAGCTGATACGAGAATAATTAATATTATACTACACCTGAGAGTAGCTTTTGAAGTCTCCAAAATATTTTAAATTTAATAACAGGGGTAGAAACCCATTAATAATAGACTAATGACAATTTCTCTTAAATGCACAAATAAAGCACACACTTTAATGAATGGCCACATGCCAAGCAACGAGGATAACCGTAAGAAACCTGAAGAAGTTAATGAATCTTGAGGAATGTTAGAAAGGGTCATCTGGAAAATTCCCTCAGACCACGTTAACATTTTAATGGGTTGATTTAATGCTCAATTAGGCAAAGAGAAGAAAAAGTAGGAACACATTGGGTGGATTTCCTGCGCATAAATGGACAAACCAAAGTGGCCAAAGACTTATTGAAACGAGCAAAAGTTTTAACGTTATAATCATCTCAACACATATTAAAAGGAACCCTTCTACACAAAGTAATTAGTGGGCACCCAGTGTATTTATATAGGAATTACAAATCGATCATGGAGTTGTTTAATACTCTAACTTCAAAGAAATGTCAAATGTCGAAGTTAGGAAGGGGGCTAATATTGATTCTGACCATTATTTAACGCAAATAAGAGTAGAAATACAACTTCAAACACTCTTCTAAGAAAAATGCTAGCCCAAAATTTAACACTGCTAAGGTAATTCCAACACTAACAATTTAGTTACTGTATGATCTTATTTGCTCATCTTGGTTACCTCTCCATCTATGAAGACAATGTGTGAAGGCATTTCGAAATGTACTTTTAACAAGTGTAGGAAGGGTTCGGGTATTTGTTGCTTGTCGCAGGCAGTTAATCTGACACAACGAGGCCTACAAGTATGAATTGCGAAGAGTTAAACCACTTCATCTTTCCTTATAATGACTGACGGAGTAACGGAGGAAATAGATTTTATCGTCTAGTTCACGAAAAAAATCATTAAATACCGAGTGAAAGCTGGGATTTGAGTTTGGTGACATAAGTAATTGGTAACGCCTTTCATGGAAGAACTGTGGAGTAATCAGTTAATAAATAAGTTATCTTTGTAAAGAAGTAGCGGTATTTTGTCTGACACACTACACTTGTCACTCCCGTCTTCACCATTCCTCTTAGTCGCGATCTGCTAACACGCATATATCAATGTAAGTTCCTTTTAGTGAAGTTAGTCACCTATTTTTGTTCAAGTATTGTGTCATATCATTTTATTTTGTACCACTAATACCCTTGACACGTTATTGACAGGTATTACAGAGTAAGTGCGGGTGAGTCTGATTGTATGAAGGCGAATAACCGGCTTGGCCGATGTCTGTTCAGCCATCATTATGGCTGTCTCACTGAGATCGCTACTAATTGTGGTGATTATTCAGGATATGTTTGCTTTTTAATTTTAAGAAGTTTAGTTTGCTAGTGCGAACAATATTGGCGTACTTCAGGTATTCGAACTGACAAGGTTGCGAAAACAAGAAACCAAGCTAGTTATTCCCGAAAAATAGAATATTTCGTTCCAACTTAAGATTTTCTACGTATCGTCAATTTAACTCTCTAGGAGATTTAAATGCGCTACACATCAAAATACGTTACATGATGAAAGAAAGCGGGTACTTAAATTTTTAATAGGTGAAGAAATAGTTACATATGCGTAAATAAGATCCTTCATAAGCTTTCCTTGAAAGTATGTTGCACACGCAGCAGGGCTGATTCATCGATGTGTTTCTAAAATGGCCAATAAAACAGGTTGAATGCAAGAGAGACTATCATGTAAAGTATTCACCGGGAAAACCTATAAACGTACTTACTAAGTTTTATTTATAGTCCGGGAACACTTTAAATTATTTGTTGTACAGGAACTAAACATTCTACAGATGTCATACTATTGCATTTTGAAGAGAAACTCTGATAGGTTTTTACAAACATTCGATATGCCAGCCATGAGTTACCCGGCAGACGTCAATATGGTAATAGAATTCTTGCCATACCCGTCCCAGCAAGGCATCGTAGACGCTTCCCGTTTTCTCTCCCGGAGCTCTGCTACATCACGTGGTAGAGGCGGTACATACCCTATATCTTTAATGTGTTCCCACAGAAAAAATTCACACGGAGTGAGACCTGGTGATGGGGAGGCCACTTCATGAAACGGCCGTCCCCTTCTGTAGCATTGCCGATCCATCGGCGCGTCAGTTCCGTGATCAAGTACCACGAACTTCGCGAAGAAATTGGGATGGAGCCTCATCCTGCGGAAAGATGAACGCAGCTTCCGATGGCATTTGAGTCATCAGCCACTGCTGCGACATGTCAAAGGTAGGAATTTCCAGTGACAGTCTCTCGCGCGCTCCACATTCACTTCACTCACACTGGGACGTCTGTTTCTCTTTGCTCAGCACAAGCAACCCGTCGCAACGAATTTGTTGTGCTAGTGGTAAATATTCTTCCTTGTTGGTGGCTTCTTACCGTACTTGGTTCTAAACATTCTGTAGCACACTCGTTTTTGTCGAACTCCAACACACAGAAAGCTCGCTGCGCACCTGAACTCGCCATGTTTGCGACAAGTGCTGGCTATCGGCAAATGACAAAACTGAGCTGTGGTGATATATATGAAAAAAAAAACTTTCAGGATTTCTCTTCAATATGCAATACGAATGATATCTGTACGATGTTAAGTTCTTGTGCTATAAATAATCGAAAGTGTTAGTGGACTTTATGTACACCCTGTTTTGCCTATTTAGCCCGTGTTCGATATGATCAAAATGTTGCAAACATCTACTATCTTTGGCACAGATACGGTATAAAATGACCCTTACCATTTCACAGTCATTCGAAAATTTGTTGGTGTGAGTCTGGAGTGGAAAATACGAAAATGTTGGTAACTGGATTCCGAAAGCAGCTGCGAAATGCGGGTAAGCATGTCGCCCCACATTCGCCAGATAGGAGAGGTTCGGTTACCGTAACCTGACACGGAGGGGTGGGAGGGAGAGGGGGGAGGGGAGGCTAGGCTACACCGAGCACCGCCCCCTCCTACTGTTTCAAGCTCACAGCGCGCCAATGGCGACATTGCAGTGGGAGGAACCGCAAAGTGCGGTGTAATGACGGAAAGCTTTCATACTCCGAACACAGAACGAAGCAAAATGGCGTCTGGGTGGCAGAGAGGCCTTCGCCAGCACCTCAAAACTGAAGCGAATAAACTTATAGTCGTTAACCACTGTACAGGGCACAATGAATGTTACAACGTACCAGCATTAACGATTTCCTTTCCCACTGCCATCGTGCGGTGAGCAAAGAAAAAAAAAAATACTTTCCGTGTATCATTGTACGTCTGCAAATCTCTCGTATCTTTTTCACATGATCACTACGCGATGTATACGACAGTAACAGCACAATCTTCGCACAGTCTTCTTCAAATATGGGTTCTGGTTTTTGCACGAAAAACGTCTTACTCCTTCCAATGCTTTCCGGTTAAATTCCCGGAGTGTTTCTGTTACATTTTCACATGAGCTATACCAACCTGTTGCGAACCTATGGTCCTGTGAAAGCGCTCTGGAATTCGTTCGCTATCAGATGTCACGATTACCGGATAAGAATCGCGAATACTGGAACAATACTCTACATTCGTCGCATTGTGTCTTGTTTACGATTTCGCAGATGATTCTGTGGCCTCCATAGAAATCGCGACGCTAGAAAATTGTAGCGAAATGCAGGAAGACCTATAGAAGATCGACGGTTGGTTCAGGGAGTGGCATTTGGCCCTCCACATAAAGAAATGTAACGCGTTTGCCTTATTATAAGTCCAGTGTCGGATCACAGTTTTTTTTTAATTATTTATTTCGCTTGGCAACGACCATCTTCAGACCTGAGGAAAACTTTGTTGCATAAAAATGGCTGTGAGCACTATGGGACTTAACTACTGTGGTCATCAGTCCCCTAGAACTTAGAACTACTTAAACCTAACTAACCTAAGGACATCACACACATCCATGTCCGAGGCAGGATTCGAACCTGCGACCGTAGCAGTCGCGCGGTTCCGGACTGCGCTCCTAGAACCGCTAGATCACCGCGGCCGGCTGTGTTGCATACGACACGCTTTTCTTCTCATCTAAAGATGGTCATTAGCGACCGAAATTAATAACCTGATTACAAATAAATATTGTGATTCTAGACTGGAATTGAAATAAGATAATATTTTGCTCCATCGCTGAAAACTTTTTCTTGACTATGTCGAAACTTGCAAATGTAACATATTGCGATAACCCTTTATTGCATGATTAGTGGAGTCCCCGTCCTTGCCCACTGATGTATTTATTCCAGTCTTCTATTAGTCAACCTCTTCTTTCCCCCTCTCTCTGCCCACCATCTACCCCCACTCTTTCTGTGCATCTCTTCCTCCCTCTCCCTACGCTCATCTCTTCCTCCTCCCTTCCCCTCTCTCTGCCGTTGCCCTCCCTTTCCGTTCCCCCTCACCCTCTCTGTCCTTCATTTTCTTCCCTCTGTGTCCTACCTCCTATCTGTCTAACACCTCCTCCCAGCTCCTCTCCCCACGTCACCACCCTACACCAATAGGAGGTTGCTAGTTCTCACATTCGCATTATATCTTCCCATATAGTAAATAGTATGTCCAATTTGGCTAAAACCGATCCAGAGGCTTAGGAGGGGCTCTTAACCCGTGGCTTTCTCCGTGTACGAACATGTAACATACATTTCACCTACAGTTAACATATTTCACACGTATTTGTGCCCATATTTAAGATTTATTCTAGCGAATTTCGAAGCAACTCCAGTGTTTATGACGTCACATCTGGTGAATTATTTGTCATTCAACGTTATAAGTTTGTACGTTTATTCAGTGACACATATGTTACCGTCTGCGAAACGCGTTACGAATACAGTTAGTAGTGAAGAAGAAATAAATTAAAACGTCATGCTCCATGCCTCAACTGTATCGCACGAACAGTGAAAATGTAGTAAGCAATAAACTTTTTTTTTCCTTTCATCATTTTGTAAATGTTGTCAGAGAGAAAAATTTCGTAAGGATGGGACATTATGTGTAAGGTCTTTTGCTGGTCACTAAGAGCTTTCATTCTCAAATACTGGATGAATACGTTCTGGGTATTTGCACCTCGTTGGCTATAATTATTCTTCTCTCTCAGCCCCACCCCTTTGACAGATGGGTGGTCCTTACCCGAACAGCGATTACACAGTAAGTGATTTGTGTACAAAGCATGGGGTGGATCGGTAAAGTGCTGTAAGAGGGTATGTGGAACATACTCGTAGATACAAAATGCATAGGTACATCCATGTTCATAACATATATGGATTATTAAATTGTAAAACGGTCACCGGAAGCAGTCACTTGCGTTATATATCTGGGAGTATTTCTACAATGCGATTTGAAATGGAACGAGTACACAAGGCAGGTGGCAAAGAGATTCACTGGACCAATGGTAAGGAAATGTAGTCCATGAAAAAAGAAGTAGCTAGCAAAACATTCGTTCGACCAATACTTGAATATTGCTCATCAGTACGGGATCCGTACGGGATAGGGTTGATAGAAGAAACAGACAAGATCCCAAGAATAGAAGCAGAGGTTCATTTAGTCATTTAGAAAGAGTCACAGATATGCTCATCAAGCTCCAGTGGCAGACGGTGCGAGATACGCGGACTCCATCTCAGTATGGTCTACTGTTAAATTTCGGACAGCGTAAGCCACAAGAATATTCAGCTAATATGGTGCCTTCTCCTACATACAGGGTGTTACAAAAAGGTATGGCCAAACTTTCAGGAAACACTCCTCACACACAAATAAAGAAAATATGTTATGTGGACATGTGTCCGGAAACGCTTAATTTCCATGTTAGAGCTCATTTTAGTTTGTTCTTCCACCTACGTTCGATGGAATACGTTATCATGATTTCATACAGAATACTCTACCTGTGCTGCTAGAACATGTGCCTTTACAAGTACAACACAACATGTGGTTCATGCACGATGGAGCTCCTGCACATTTCAGTCGAAGTGTTCGTACGCTTCTCAACAACAGATTCGGTAGAGGCGAACCAATTCCAAGGCATCCACGCTCTCCTGACCTCAACCCTCTTGACTTTTATTTATGGGGGCATTGGAAAGCTCTTGTCTACGCAACCCCGGTTCCAAATGTAGAGACTCTTCGAGCTCGTATTGTGGACGGCTGAGATACAATACACCATTCTCCTCGTGTTGTGGACGGCTGTGATACAATACGCCAATCTCCAGGGCTGCATCAGCGCATCAGGGATTCCATGCGACCGAGGGTGGATGCATGTATCCTCGCTAACGGAGGACATGTTGAACATTTCCTGTAACAAAGTGTTTGAAGTCACGCTGGTACGTTATGTTGCTGTGTGCTTCTACTTCAAGATTAATGTGATTTGAAGAGAAGTAATAAAATGATCTCTAACATGGAAAGTAAGCGTTTCCGGACACATGTCCACATAACATATTTTCTTTCTTTG
The DNA here is from genome assembly GCF_023897955.1 of Schistocerca gregaria. NCBI lineage: Eukaryota > Metazoa > Arthropoda > Insecta > Orthoptera > Acrididae > Schistocerca > Schistocerca gregaria. The sequence goes on along the minus strand of NC_064926.1, from coordinate 339,831,220 downwards.
TGTGTGAGGAATGTTTCCTGAAAGTTTGGCCGGACCTTTTTTAACACCCTGTATATGTAGTGAAAAGGCAATGTAGATACAGTTAGAAAGATTCGAGTCCACACGGATGCTTACCAGCAATCGTTCTTCCGCAAGAAAGATTCGAGTCTACACGGATGCTTACCAGCAATCGTTCTTCCGCAAGCCATACGCGACAGTAACAGGAAAAGGGGTAAGTGACACTAGTGCTCAAAGTACCCTCCGCCACACACTGGACAGACTTGTATCATAAAACAAAGGGCTGTTCGAAGTGGTAAAACACATACATATACACACATATGAATTAAAAAGAAAAAAGGACGCTCACAGCGGTATATTAAGCTGCATGTTTTCACCGGGCCAATCTACACTGAAACTGGACGTTATATGACTGTAGACGTGTTTGTGTGAAGGGTGTAGTTCCAGAAGACAATGTTTTGAGGATGTTTGCCATACTATGGCTTCGGCCGACTGATTCCTGTAACTGTGAACGTTGGCTACAATGTTTATTTATAAATTCTTGATGAACAGGAATTTTCATTTTCATGGTGGATACGCTGCAGTTATTACCAATATGAAATCGTATGTTCTCAGAAGGTTGTACACATGCATTCCATATATGACGAACAGTCTATTGCTCCTAATCTTGTCCGCTAAGTCACCCGATGTTAATCCCACAGAAAGCATCTGTGACTGTTTGGAACAGTGCTTGAAGCGTACCATTCAATATTCACACAATTTCATAGTTCTACGGAAACTAATCACAGAGTACTGGCTTCAGCTGATACGGCATACCAGGAGGAACTTGTGGATTCCTCTCCTCGCCGAACTGAATTATCAAGACCAGAGGCGATTACAACATGACGTCTGCTTGGGATGACTAATTTAATATATGATGTAATAATTTACTTGCGTTACTGGTTAGATGCATCTGTAGCCACTGGCTAGGTTAACTGACCGAAGCACAGAGCCCGCTACTAGAATTACCAGAGTTGCACATAGGCTCTCTTAACTGCGTAGTTCAGCTTTTTCGTTTAGAATAGAACGCGACAATAAACTAGACGTTGCACTAGAGTAAGAATTATTTCATACCATCCACCCTCTGAATAAAGAATTAGCTGCTTCCTTTTCACTTCCATCAACGAAAACACATAATGCCTAATGTGACAATATGACAATAATAATCATTCCTGTAGGTTGCCAATACATAATCAGATATAGTAAATTCGTCGTTAACGTTTGGAGCGTATCATGTAAAATATGCATTGTATTTCATTTTTGAAATTCTTTCTATGAAATAATTAATCTGTAAGAGAACCATGTCACAAACATGTACATAACGCCAAAGACGAGAGCATGAATATAAACTGTAATTTCGTCTACAAGGGAAATGCTAAAGAAAAAATGAAGATCTCAATGACTTTTTTTATAAAATAAATATTCAGAAGCGAGGCTTTCACTTCAGATGTTGCCTGTTAATGCATAGAATGTACTTGTGAATGAGCTATGTAATTTGTCTCATTTAATGTATAATAACTGGATACTGACAGTAAATGTGTCTGCATTTATTGTAGAAAATCTTAGTAATGTCATACTAGTTTTCAGTTTTATGCTTCATTTGAACGTGTCAGGAACTATACTCACATTGTTTGAAGGCAGTACCACAGACAGATTTTCGCGTCACGTCGTTAAAACACACCCTTGAATATTCGAACCCATATATTCTTTTTTACGAAGTCCTAACTAATTCTTATTACCGTATTTTACGTGAACGTCAATTTAACATTTGCACGATCAAGAGTGCTTTCAAACTATAACTAACCACTAGGGCCTAATGTACCAAAAGGAAAATAATAAGAGACGGCCTACAAAATATACTGAAGGTTATACGAGATAGAGTGCATAAAACTTGGCCGGAGAATAGACTTCCAAAGGACAAAGAGTCACAGCTGAGGAAAAGTAATACAGTGCTAACATGTTTATAGCAGATATTGAAAGCGACCACCATTCATCTATTGGCACTTCTGGGCACTGGTTAGCAAGTTACTGCAGGCGGATCCCAGCTGGATTGCTGGAATTTCAGCAGTCTCATCCGAAATGTTCTGTTGTATTTCTTGAAGACTATAATGGTTGTAGCGATACACCTTAGACTTGAGGGCTCCCCACAACCAGTAATTGTACACTCACAGATTAGGTGCCGTGGGTGGCCAACTAGGACCGGTCTCTGGTAACAATTCTGTCAGGCGTGAAGATTGTGTAAATGTTTCTGAAGTTGCTCAGCAACTGTGATACACATTTTTAAAGGAAAACTCCGCCATTCAACTGTTTTATTATTGAATTAACAACAATTCAGTTTTAAGCTTTTACATCATTTTAAAGTACCTGATTTTATGCCCTTAACATTAATTGCAGGACACTTAACATGTTGTCAAGCACAAAGTTGGCCAACTTTGAACTTAACAACATGCTAAGTGTCCTGCAATATATATTGAAGACACAAAATAAAATACTTGAAAATGGCATAAAAGACCGAAACCTGGGTTGTACTTAATTAAACAATAAAACAGTGAAAAGGTAGTGTGTTCCTCTAAAAAAATGTGTAATTGTGCTCCAAATTCCAGCCGGCTGTATGGGTGGCGAGCAGTCACTGAACACCAAACACCAACATTTTGATCATGCAAAATGCAGGTGCTTCTGTGAGTTGACATAACCACTCAGGTGAAACCAGGTTTCATAAAGAACAGATTCACGTCCAAGCCATTCATTTTTATCTCAGCGAACAGCTACTCACGAAACTGAAGGCGCTGAGACGCATCTGCTCGTTTTAATGCATGAACAGCAGCTACTCTGTAGGGACGCAAGTGCAGGTCTCTTGTACAGGCGTCGGGTTGATATGGTAGGACTGTGGACCGTTTTCTGATGAACTGTAGCCACATTTTCTGGTGCGCGAGCACGTCTCGGAATGTTCTTTGACGTGTTCAAAACAGGTTCTGTGTGAAGTTATTTTCGGACTGATCGTTGCGTGCCAATCTTTGTTCCCGCTTTGACTCCATTAAACTTCTGAACAAACAGCTGACCACACCGTTTCTACGACTTGTTTGTCACATAATTCTCCACAACATACAACCACCGCTACGCCGTAACATCGTCTCCTTTGCACTGCTCTTATCACACTGACACAGCCTGCACTACGCTCTAAACTCGTGTGGACCACGTGGCGGGCGTACATGTGGTGTACGCGTCACGGGGTCTAAGGTTCTATGCATATATTCACATCCAATCGTATCCACTTATCCGGCCCCATCCGGTACAAGATATTTTATTGGTGTGTATTACAATAATGACTGCGTGGTGCCATCAAATTCGTGACGTATCTTCTGCGATGCAAACCTCTATTCTGTCACTGCAAACTTCTATTTCGATTTAACTGTATTATCTTCCAGGAAGGAAGGACACGTTACACAGTGAATATGAAGGGAGCGAGTTCGAGTTTTTATTACTTACCCCAAAAATATGGATAAAAGACTTGCCACGTAATCACGAAGTAGATGGTCCCTAATTTTTTTCTGTAATACAGCTGCTGCCTGTAATTAGCAGTTCGTAGCCCTTCCTGTAATTCCGACAACACAACCACAATTACGTACCAAACTGTCGTTGTCACCAGAAATAAAACTAATATACTCCTACCAATTGACTTATTGAAGTGCAAAAGGAGATCAAGGATGTAATATAAACCAATTTCTTTTATTTTAGGAGCACAGATTCTACAATATCCATCGTATAACTGTCAGCATTTGTTTCCTAATGACATGGCTGACATGCGCGCAATATGAATACTTGTTACACAAATTTCCGTTCCCTCTAGTTCTTAACGCACCGAATAAAACTGCAGGACTGATCACGGGATGCCTGAAAGAGATACCTGCGTACTAACTTTATTGCTAGGCAGGTGCTGCATCACCTGACATGCGTGATAAGGTAGCTACAGAGGTTGGAAAGAAAAAGCTTTAACCATATCAGGTACACCCCGTACATGGACATCATACACCCAGAATTACATGTTGAAATCCAGAAGAAACTCCCTCAGTGCAACACGAGCACTAACTACGTCTGCACGCGATGCTGAAGAACAACTTCAAACGTGGATGAAACCTGCCGTGTGTTGACCGCCTGGAGACCATAGTACAGTCTAAGGTCAGCTGTTGTTGAGCCCTGTGACAGCTTTATCAAATGAGGATTTTACGAAGGCTCGACAGAGTGTGAATGAAAAGGAAAATAGACTGCCGCTCACCTGAGCCACTCCCCATGTTGTACTGAGTCATCCCGTGATGAAGAGCTGATAACTGGTGAAGGCGATGCAGTTGCTGTTGCCCATTTCTGGGCGAAGATCATTTAGTTCATTACGTAAAGTACACTGAGGTGACAAAGGTCATGTGATATTCCTGATACCCGTCAGACCTCATTTTTTCTAGCGTAATGCAGCAACATGACGTGGCATGGACTCAACAAGTTATTGGAAGTTCCCTGCAGAAATACTGACGCATGCTGCCTCTATAGCCGTCCATAATTAAGATAGTGTAGCCAGTGCCGGATTTTGAGCACGAACTGAATCCTCGATTATGTCCCATAAATCTTCGATGGAATTCATGTCGCGTTAACTGGCGGCCGATTCATTCGCTCCAATTGTCCAAAATGTTCTTGAAACCAATCGAAACCAAATGAAGCCTGATGAAATCACTCACTGTCATTAATAAAAATTAAATCATTCGGTAGCGGCAGGTAATCTCCAAGTAGCAGAACATTAATATTTCCAATCAATGATGGTTTTAGTTGGACCAAAGGACCCAGTTCGTTCCATGTTAACACAGGCCACATCATTATCGAACCACCACCAGCTTGCACGGTTGTGAGAACTTGGGTCCACTGCTTCGTAAGATGTGTGCCACACTCCAGTCTTACCATTAGCATTTACCAACTCAAATCTGGAATCATCTGACCAGCCCACGATCTTCCAGTGGTACAGGGTCCCACCCATATGGTTGCGAACTTATGAGAGGCGCTGCAGACGATATCGTAACAAGGGCAATCGCGTTTGTCGTCCCACATAAATTTGTGCTGTTATTCCACGCAGCGCTGCAACTGTGTTAGTACTAACAAATCGACGCAAACGCCGCAGCTGCCGGTTGTTACGTGAAGGCCCTGGACCACCGCGGTTGTACGAGGTTAGAGGTGATTGATGCCTGAACTCGGCATACTCTTGGCACTGTGCATGTCAGAATACTGAATTATTTATGATTTCCGAAATCGAATTGCCCATACCTCTAATTTCATCTACCACTCCACGTTAGAAGTCTGTGAATTCCCGTCGTGCGACCATAATCCCGTCGGACACATTTTCACATTTATCACCTGAGTAAAAATAATAGCGCCATCAATGTACTGCCTTTTTAAGCTTTTTGAACACGATACTACCACCAGCATTATAAGAGGATATCGCTATCCAATGACTTTTGTCACCTTCGTGAATGTGAAAGGTAAATTACGTACATCCCATTAACTGTACAGCTATGTCATACAGAGTTTAGTACGACTTCCGGCTAGAGTAAATAAAAATACAGTACTCGCCACCGTTTGAAATTGCTCTCTAATTTAGACACTCCAGGCAGTGCGCTGGAAAGTCCTTTCAAAGTCCAGTCGGCCGCGGTGGCCGAGCGGTTCTAGGCGCTTCAATCCGGAGCCGCGCGACTGCTACGGCCGCAGGTTCGAATCCTGCCTCGTGCATGGATGTGTGTGATGTCCTTAGCTTAGTTAGGTTTAAGTAGCTCTAAGTTCTAGGGGACTGATGACTTCAGGTGTTCAGTCCCATAGTGCTCAGTGCCATTTGATCCATTTTTTTTTTTTCAAAATCCAAACATTACAAATGTCCTGGGAACACTCCTTTTACTCTTTCGTCAGCTTTTTTAAAATTTCATTTCACAGCATATGTCACTACATGTAACAATAATAATTTCATTTTTAATTACTTTATAACTCACGGCAAAAAGGCGAGGCCATGTTCACGAATAGTGTCTGTGAAATTAGCAAAGGTCGACAAAGACGTTCTTTAAAGATGACCGAAGATATACCCACTATACCGCTCACAGTTTTGGTACGAAATACGAATACAGGTATTTGGAGTCACCACTACTAGACATCTGGAATTTCTACCGAATGTTTTAGTTGTGTTTACAATGGCCTTAAGAGTCTGTGATATGAATGATAGTACATTCGTAATGATGCTGTACAGCACAGGAAGAAAGTAGTGGTAGAAAAAATTATTATCGGTAGTGGGTAAATGCCTGTACTCTTTTCTACACTTCATCTCTTCACTCAAAAGAAAGCCTATACGGCACAATGCCATACGTTATTAACAATTAGAATCAATTTCCGATGTGTTACAAAACACATTTTCGTTACTTTTGTCTCATCCATACAAATTTCTGCATTTTAATGAAATTATTCTCCTTTATTCTGTATTGGAGCTTCTGCGTACCATATTTACTACTCAACTTGTCACGATTTCTGATGCAGTGGTCTTTCTTCTGGTCGTGCTGTACGTGTTTATATATTACGCTCAATTCCGATGTTTTAACAGTGGCCCACTCGTTTTATGTTATCACAAAGACTTTTATCACATAGGTTTCTGGTGAGAGCATATGTGGACATCAGTCCAGAGGCCGGTAAAGGTTAACTATTGCGTCTTGTATTTATTTATAAATCAAATTCACCAGTTTTAATGAAAAATGTTTAAAGATTACGTTTCTTAATCTACTTATTCCTGAACCCAGAATTTCGCATCTCCTCAATTTTCTATCTTTCTATTATTTGTTTCTAGATTTACTTTTGTTTGATTACTCTAAATATAAGAAAAAAATTTATTATGCAAACTCTGTTCAGACAGATTTTTATACAAGTATTTAATGCTACCTATTGAGCTGTCGGGAAAAGTAGTATCTAATTCTTGTAGGATGTTTGCTGCTTCCTCGAGCATGAATGTGTAACACCACAGCTTCACAGATAGGCTTGTATATGGATTTCATTTCATTCGGAGAACATCATTTGCATCACAACAGACGGCCGGGTCCCTCACGTACCATACGGTTTATGCTTGGTCTGTTCGCTCAGGATAAGACTCATCACTTCAGCTACAGCTTTCCTGCTACGTATAAGCTCCTCTGGGATTTAAATGTAAACTGTGGCGCTGCGTTGAACCTGTAACTGTATAAGTAAAGAGGGCGAAGAGCTGAGAGACTCCACAACGACAAGTGGCTGTTTTATGCCTTGCCACTGTCCACTTCTCGAGTGCATTTAGAGAGATTCGGCTTTTACGGTGTACATACCAGCAACAGTGACCGAGAAACACTACAGAATCAAACTTTAAAAATGAAACTGTTGTTTAACCAGTCCCAATACCTATATCTATGTCTGTCACGTCAATAAATTTATTTTGTATGTAGTGGTATGCTTATTTCGACTTACTCAGAAGAATGTACTTCAATCATATGTATTCTGTAAATCTGACGATGGTCATGTAATATCTTTTAAAGCAACGTGCTTCGTCGTCCAGTCGTGTGAGAAAAGGTGCACTTCCAATTAATAATGATCTAGTGAGCGGTCAGTTGTGGGGATGTTTCATGGGCTGCTAATAGCGAAGAATTTATTAAATGAAACTATTTTTCCTTCAAGGCAGTTTTTATACAACAATTTTGTATACATAACGATGCACCAGTTCACATACCAATGTTATTTTACACCGTGTCATCACTCATACGAGTATATGAGCAAGTATGTTGTATATTATGAACGTATAACGACCTATTTGAAAGGCGATGTTATTTTTCCAGGTCTTTATTTTTACTGTCATTAGAACATAGAATTTAACCCAGTAAAGCCAATTTCGGTTGACCTCACAAAATTTCATCATGTATTAGGTTGACACGATATTCTCAGAGCATCAAAGTCGCTTGAATTTAGAATCAAAAGGAAGTTACTGATTTATACAAGACCAGGGTGAAAAAATACATGACATCCGAAAACCAGGCATAAGCAACCCTGAACTGAAATCTGCGATGTGTTGTTGTTGTTGTTGTTGTCTTCAGTCCTGAGACTGGTTTGATGCAGCTTTCCATGCTACTCTATCCTGTGCAAGCTTCTTGATCTCCCAGTACCTACTGCAACCTACATCCTTCTGAATCTGCTTAGTATATTCATGTCTTGGTCTACGATTTTTACCCTCCACGCTGCCCTCCAATGCTAAATTTGTGATCCCTTGATGCCTCTGGGATGATTTTTTGTTAAATGAACCAATTTTTCTTTCACCGCAATTCTTCTACAACAATTTTGCATAAATAACGATGCGCGAATTCAGGTATCCCTATTACTTCACACTGTTATCATCAGCCATACGAGTGTACGATCAAGTACGTCATACGTTCTGAGTGTTTGACGACCTAGTTGAAAGACCATATAATTTTGCCAGATCTGTATTTTTACTGAGAATAGAAAACAGAATTTGCACCACTAAGGCCACTACAGATGTGAAACCAATTTAGAGTAGACCTACTAAAATCACGATATTCTCGAAGCACAGTCGTTTGATGTTAGAAATCAAAAGAAAGTTATTGAAGTGTACAACTCCAGGGTTACAGGACAATTGATATCTAAAGACCAGACAGTTACTACCGTATGTAAGCAACCCTGACGGTGTACCTGGCGTTTTGATGTTGTCATGGGTGCTCAAGTACGGTGTAACTGCGGTTATTGAAGAGTCACCAGATGAGTAAAAGGCATTGTCCATTACAATTAGGGAAGAAAAGGATAAAATATATTACTTCAACTTCCCGGCGAAGACGACCTTATTCCCTCTTTAAGATGTTTAATAGAAAATCACCGAACGTCCAGTGAAAAGTGTTTCTATTCATTTCTTCATAACAGCCCAAGCTTTTCTTTGATTTGAACGTCATTTCACATATCACTAATACGCGCAATGTACAAGCGAGGAGAGGAATCAGTCCGTTGTTGTGGCCTTCAGTGCCAAGACTCGTCTGATGCCGCTCTCAGCGAATAGACGGTTCAAATGGTTCATATGGCTATGAGCACTATGGGACTTAACATCTGAGGTCATCAGTCCCCTAGACTTTGAACTAATTAAACCTAACTAACCTAAGGACATCACGCACATCCATGCCCGAGGCAATATTAGAATCTGCTACGGTAGCAGTCGCGCGGTTCTGGACTGTAGCGCCTAGAACCGCTCGGCCACTGTGGTTGGCAGCGAATAGATACTGTAGTCTGCATCCTTTCGCACCTCAATGCTGTATTTATATCTCGGTCTCCCTGTATAATTCCCCCTCCTTCCTCACCCTTAGACACACACACACACACACACACACACACACACACACACACACACACACACTGCAATCCCCATCCTTTCGAACCTCTTTTCTATTTGTAAACCTTGGTCTCCCTGTTTCCCCCTTCCCCCACTCTTAGACACAAACACACATACACATACAGACACACACACACACACACACACACACACACACACACACACACATTCCTTTATAAACTTACTGACAATTTCTTCAGCTGCTCAGGATATGTTCAGTCACCCGATTCCTTCCTCTGGCAAGTTGGCTTATATGAGACTTTCCGATCTTCTGTAAACAGTTCGTGTCACCATTTTGCAGTTACGACTATTCAACTTCTTTATTCGGTAACATACAAACCTGTCACTACCTTCCATCTTGGGAATTGGAGTTGTAGAAATTCCAGCGTTCAGAGACCCTCTCATTCTGTGTTCTAAAAGTGATGGTTATGCCACTTTTATGCATATTTCGTGATTTAATCTAACAAAGAGAATAAGCTTTCTGCCTATGTATACCCACTCATAAATAAAATGAAGCTCCTGAAGACATGTCCAAAAATTGATCAAATGTGTGTGAAATCCTATGGGACCTAACTGCTAAGGTTATCAGTCCCTAAGCTTACACACTACTTAATCTAATTTATCCTAAGGACAAACACACAGACACTCATGCCCGAGGGAGGACTCTAACCTCCGCCGGGACCAGCCGCCCCGCAGACATGGTTGGTATTAATGTAACTCCGCACTCCTACACACCATCTGTGGCTGTGTGACTGATTAGAGTTGTAGCTCTCTGTGACAGGTAGAACGGCTACTGGAGAGTAATAGGCAGTTTGTAATTAGTGTTGTTACCAGACCAGCTATAGTATTTATAGTTCGAGAGTAGCTTGAGGTGATGAGCGAACACTGAGATAAAAACGGAAATGCCACATATTCTTGCGAGCGTTATCAGCACCTGACAGGGGTTGAAATGGGCCTCATTATGGCTCCTTAATTCCTGAATATTACAGCATGACACCTTAACAGCCCAAGCGTCGAAGTTGCTCACAATGGTACTGTACAGAAGAGTGGATTAGAAAATTGATGATCTCTTAGACCGCGACCAATTTTCCTTTTGAAAAGCTAGAGGCAACAGAGAGTCTATTCTGTCGTTGCGTTTCATAATGAAAATAACTCTGAAGAAAAATCAAGACGCGTTCATACGATCTGTCGATCAGGAAAAAGCAATGTAAAATGGTGCTAGATGTTCGAAGTTCTTGGAAAAATAGGGGTAAACTATAGAGAAAGATGGGTAATATGCAATATTAGAAGAACCAAGAGGGATTAATAAGCCTGGAAGATCAAAAACGAAATGCTCAGATTAAAAAGTTAGCAAGACAGGGATGTAGTTTTCGCCCCTTACTGTTCAACCTATACGTTGAAGGAGCAACAATAGAAAGAAAAGAAAGAATCAAGACTGGAATTAAAATTCGCTGTCAAAGAATATGTATGATAAGATTTTCTGATGGCATTGCTAACCCCGGTGAACGTAAAGAATAATTACAAGATCTGCCGAATGGGATGAATAATCTAATGAGTACAGAGTATGAATTTACACTAAATAGAGGAAAGACCTAAGTAATAAGGAGTAGCGAAAATGAGAACTGCGAAAAGAGACTCATCAGAATTGGGGATCACGAATTAGACGAAGTTAAAATATTCTGCTACTTGGGCAGTAAAATAACCCATCGTGGGTGGAGCAAGATAGACATAAAAAGTAAGCTAGCAGTAGCAAAGAGGGCACTTCTGGCCAAGAAAATTCTACGAGTATCAAAAAAAGACCTTAATTTGAGTAAGAAGTTTCTGAGTGTATGTTTCGAGCACAGCGTTATATGTTATTGAAATATGGACTGTGGGAAAACTGGGCCAGGGGAGAATCGAAGCATCTGAGATGTGGTGATACAGACAATGTTGAAAATTAGGTACAGGAAGACAGACTGGAATACAACCAGCAAAGAATTGAGGACATAGGATGCAAGTGCTACTTTGAGATGAAGAGGTTGTGGCATAGGAAGGGAATTCGTGGTAGCCCGAATTAACCCACTCAGAATACTGATGGCCAAAGAAGAAAGGTAAAAAGAATTGGCCGGCTTGTCGAATCGGGCAACATCCCTATTTGTGGAACATGGGGATGTGACAGTGGCCTAGTGCTCGACTGTATCTGTATTGGTACCTCAGGATAGGCATATTAGTCGTCATGGTCAAGGTAGACAGGACGCCACTAATTCCTCCCCTGTGCTAAACGTTTCGTCTCAGAGTAGCGCTTGCAATCTACGTAATCAATTTCTTGCTGAACCTATTCCAGTGTAATTAACTTTTCATAACTGTGTAAGAGGTCCCTGATTAAGGAATTTGCTGTTAGCGCACTCGAGCAGATGTAATTTCGATGGATTGCTCACGCGCTGCCTGTGATATGTAAGCTGTAAGAGGATCTGAGACCAAAGAGCAGTGTTGACTGCAGTAGGAACTGTGTGGCAGTAGGAGTAAGTTGTTGCTAGCAGTCTGGTGTATAGTGTTGGCTGGGCCGTTCGTGTACAGCGATGGCAGAGCCTGAGCGTTGTAGAATAAGGTAAAAGCAGCCTCGCGCATATATAGTATTGTTATATCAAGTCCCATGTAAATGTTTTTTTAAAAAATCGCTTGATAAGGATCTTTCTCATAAAAAGTAACTTTTGACAATCACTCAATTCAATTTAAAGAATTTACTAATTTCTCCGATCCTTGGTCATCCCGATTACTGAAAGGAAAAATCAGTTCTTTTATATAAGACAAATCTATCGGCCAGCATTGCACTTAGCGTTATCCGGCGACCTAATCAAGGTAAGATTTTTCAGTTTGTTCAGAATGATGCATCAGGGCCATAACGCAGCACTGCTGACGTCCAAAATTTACCAGGTTCAATTGACAGTCAATTATTGAAAGGTTATAAGTGAATCGCAAATTTATTGAGAGATTAGTCGTATTCTATTATTGGTAGATTACGGAATTTATCTGTGGGAGTTACGCTGAATGCTATAAATAATTATATTATTTTTTGCTCTTGGGAGGTTTCGGAAATTATTTTGTTCGGAGGTTACACATGTCGACACCCCGCCAGGATCGTATTTTTGTGAATTTCTGAGAAGTAGTTACTTATATATCTGCTCTTATTTACTTAATTTTAAATGTAGTTTACATCTGGCGCAACGCACTTACTAACTTGTCACTCTTTCACAGATCATTGGCAATTTATTGCTCTTTGTTTTTATTGTATTTGTTCCATTTTTGTTTTGTCCTTGTTTGATTTTTTGCTTAACTTTGATTTGTGAAAATGCCGCGCAAAACTGCTAACAGTACATCGCGATATGCAAGACTCGAATAATTTGACCGATAATACTAGCGACAGTCAGTATAATAGTGATAACCCTCTAATCACAGATAATCAGTGCGTGCCGATCACTAGTAATGATTTTAATGCTAATGATGAGCAAACAAATTCAATTGAGTCCTCTGTTAATTTAACGACAATTGATGACGCGGCACTTTCCATTACAATGAACGCTGTCCAGTTTGAAACACCTGATTTGCAAAATTTACGTAGCGAACAGATAATTGTTTCTAACGAAGGTGACCAATATACACAAAACACGACAGATTTATTTGATTCCGCTGTAGTGACCAACAGAGCACATCCGATTAGCAAACCTTTTTGTGAATCAGACAATGACCAAATGGTTATACAAAACTTGACACAAGCAGATACACCATCACACAGCACAGAGAATACAGCAGCTAATTTTGGCATGGATCGAGTTATGGCATTATTGCTAAAACTTAATGAAAATCTCAAACAACAAATTAATGAATCGAACAAACAACTTAATGAAAAACTGGACAAAAATTCCAGACAGTCGAATGAAAAACAAGACAACAATTACAAACAACTTAATGAAAAACTAGACAACAATTCCAAACAACTTAATGAAAAATTAGACAACAATTCCAACAACTTAGTGAACGATTTGAAATGCAATGATCATATAAAATTAATTGTTGGTAAGGCGTGTACCAGGTTGAAATTCATTGGGAGAGTCCTTAGAAAATGTAGTCCATCAACATGGGAGGTGGCTTACAAAACACTCGTTCGACCTTTACTTGAATATTGCTCATCCGTGTGGGATCCGTACCAGATCGGGTCGACGGAGGAGATAGAGAAGGTCCAAACAAGAGCGGCGTGTTTCGTCATAGGGTTATTTGGTAACCGTGATAGCGTTACGGAGATGTTTAGCAAACTCAAGTGGCAGACTCTGCAAGAGAGGCGCTCTGCATCGCGGTGTAGCTTGCTCGTCAGGTTTCGAGAGGGTACGTTTCTGGATGAGGTATCGAATATACTGCTTCCCCCTACTTATACCTCCCGTGGAGATCACGAATGTAAAATTAGAGAGATTCGAGCGCGCACGGAGGCTTTCAGACAGTCGTTCTTCCCGCGAACCATACGCGACTGTAACAGAAAAGAGAGATAATGACAGTGGCACGTAAAGTGCCCTCCGCCACACTCCGTTGGGTGGCTTGCGAAGTATGAATGTAGATGTAGATGTAGAACAGATTACACCGTTGCCGTGCAATGTCATGATACTAAAGAACAATTAGGTGAGGAAATTAAGGCTTGTGCTAGGAACAGTAGTGAAGAAATTAGATCTGTGGCACAAGAATTAAGTAATACACATGCAGCCACAACTAAATTACTTAGAGATGAAATTAGTGCAGTCGCTAAACAATGTTCTGCAAACGCAACACAGTTACGCGACGAGTTTAAATTAATGTCAGCAGAACTTTCACACACACTGGATGCGAAATTAGACAAGAAATTCGAACAAAAGAACAGCCTAATTGACGAACGTTTTAATCACCACCTACAAAATAGTGAAACGCGTTACCGTAAATTTATACAGGAACAGAACAAAGTAAGGAAACAATTCAAGGAAACAATTACTGCACAGAGAGAAGAAGATAAGCGAAAATTGTTTACGAAAGCAAAAACATACGTAGACAACAACATTGATACAGTATCAGATGAAATCAAACAGCTGAACACTGAATTGCATGATGAAATCTCCACTCTTAAAACAAAAGCAGACACTCATACAGTAGACTTTCAGACAATGGCCAGCAGACTTGAACAGTTGGAATTAATACAGGATCCCGATGCTATTAAAGCAGACGTTAAGAAATTGAATAAAACCACCCGTAAAATCCAAAAACAAATTAATGTTTGTGACACTAAAAATGACGATCAGGTAAAAGCGCTGACTGAAAAATTTGATGAATTGGCCACTCGTATTGACGTTATCGAAAATAATAATGATACCAAATCAGACGATACGTCACCAGTTTCGTTCATTCAAACACCCGAATTCCAAAATGTCAGCAGACAATCAGTGAGATAGGTTCGTCCAATAACACATTGCGTAGAAAAGTGTAGTCTTTACAGCAAGAAGTGACAGAGATGAAAAATGTTTCAGCCTCTAGCACGGCACAGCATACGCCACATTCCGAACATTTCTCACACTCACACAGCCACTATAATTTAGGTCATTTACAAAGAGTACGTGACTTAGAATACGAACAGACACAGACAAATAGATTCTCATACAATCCTGAACCTGTTCAGACATTCAGAGACGAAAATTTTGATTACAAGCACTTTCTATCCGTTAGGAAATTTAAAGTATTTAAGAATGACAGGACACAGATTCACCCCTTCGATTGGATACAACAATTTGCTTTTGAATTTTCACCGGCATTGCCTGAAATGCAGAAACTAAAAATTATTTGCAGCGCGTAAGTGACCTCAGGGGATTCATTACACTTCGATGAATATGTGCCGTAGCGTGCACAGGGCTCCGAGCCGTAGTGGTGCTGTTTCATCTTTAGTTTTCTGCATTGCTGCTTTCTATTCTACAATCCGTTATATCTGTCAAAACAACTCTTCAACTATCGATCTATCTAGGATTAAGAATAAGTAAAGAAAACCTGATGTGACAAGTTTTACCGAAAGTGACAGTTTTCTTTAGACACTCCCGAAGCGACAAGAATTCTTTAGACACTCCCGAAGCGACAAGAACTACCAGCGCAATTTTAATAACAGACAAAATGTTAATCATCAATATGTACAAAATTTTCAGCAATCGCAGACATATTTTGGCAACAATAGAGGGTTTTCTCCGCAACAGCATCTAAACCAGCCGATTAGCATACCTAACCAACAATGTAGTCTGCAAGGTCAACCAAGCTTTAATATTTCGCCGCCTACACGTATAGCGTCGGCTCCACCAAATAGTAACGCATAGCTACAAGGAAATCACTACGTACAGAAAACACACCATTTCAACTCATATCGCAATGCGCCGTATAGCAATGATTATCATGACAGACGTAAAAGTAATGAGCACAGTTTTCAGCGTATCAGTCGGTCTTACCAGCAGCAGAATCATCCACAACAACAGGTTATTATGAATGAACCAGGCAGTCGGTATCATCCCGAAACTAATACGTCAGGAAGAAATAACAGAATAGTACAAATAGTCGAGATGCCACAGCATCCTCCCGCAAATAACAGCAGTATCTGGTAAAGGAGTAGATGTAAAATTACAAACACACTTATCATTTTGTATTGCAGGTCATACGTTCCACTCAAATTTTTGGATTGTTCCCTTATTGAGAACAGACGTTATTTTAGGTACGAATTTTTTGGTACAACACGACGCAATTATTGACTTTCAAAATTCGCATTTAATGTTAAAGGATGAAAATGTACAACTGGCATTAGAATTTCAGCCTCTTTATCTGCAGAAGAACAAACAATTAATCGGACAGAGGTCATTTCTGCATCACGTAACACAGACTGTCATTCCTCATTGTCCACAGATACGTTCGTACACAACTACAATACACCAGACGAAGCCGACTAGGACGTTATGCAAATGATTTCTGAGAGTAAAACAGAGCAGTGCAAATACAGACGTTGAACGTACTCAACTATGCAATATCCTTTTACAGCAAGCTCCAGTTTTTGACAACACCCCTGGTACTATGTCCGGTTTCATGGATAAATTTCAAGCTAAACAGCACGACACGTTTAAAGCCAAACATTATCCCATTCCGTATATTCATAGAGAACAAGTTAAGAAAGAATTGCAAAGCTATGCTTGACCAAGGAATTATTGAACCGGCAGTTAGTTCGTACATAAACCCGCTCCATACTGTTAAGAAAAAGGATGGCTCACTTCGGCTCGTACTTGATTCGCGTCATGTCAACGACATTATTATTAATGAAACAGATCGCCCACAGACACTAGAAGAACTTCTTCAGAAATTTCATGGTACAGCTGTTTATAACACATTAGATTTGAAATCGGGATTTTGGCAAATTCAGCTCCAACTGAACTGCAGAAAGTACGCAGCATTTCTCTGTTTTGGTGACTTTTATCAATTTTGTAAATTACCGTTCGGTTTAACAATTTCTTCAGCAGCATTTATTCGCGGTTTGAATACTATACTTCCGACACAATTAAAAGACAGAACACAACGTATGTAGAAGACATTCTTATTGCAGAAGCTAACTGGTCTGAACACAATCAGATTTTGGAACGACTGTTGCAAAGTTTTCGTGCACAAGGACTCACAATTAATCTTAGCAAATCACACTTTGGCAAGACTTCTATAAGATTTCTTAGACATGTAATTTCAGCAGAAGGCATTGCGCCCGACCCGGAAAAACTTTAAGCTTTATGACATTACTGTTCCAACGACGAAGAAACAACTACGCAGCTTTCTGGGTTTAATTAACTTTTTCCGTAAATTTATTCATTGCTCTGCTTTAGACACCCCTAGATTATGCCAACTGACGGGTAAAAACACTATTTGGTCCTGGGATAGACAAGCGCAGTCTGAATTTGTCAATCTGAAATAAGCTTTGTTGAACGCACCACTTTTATCACACCCAGATTTCACTAGAAATTTTTCCATTGCCACCGACAGTTCTAACACAGCTTCAGGAGTACACATTTTTTCAGGAAATTGAAGAAGACGGTAATAGAGTAATTAAAAACATCGCCTTTGTAAGTCGCATTCTGTCACCTGCTGAACGCAATTATTCTGTTACAGAACTTTAATCATAATGTATTGTATGGGCATTTACCCGATTTAGGCATTTTCTTTATGGAAGACACACTACCGTTTACACAGACCACAGAGCTATCCAGTTTTTACTTTCCGCTAAATTTATACATGACAGATTAAGCAGATGGAAACTTTATTTACCGGAATTTAATTTTACAATTGTTCACATTCCGGTACACAAAATATTGTAGCAGACGCCCTATCCCGCTCTCTCAGCAACTTCTGCCAAGCAAATTCTAGCGTCATGTATATTCAACATGTTGCATTTGAAAATTTCATTTCATCATCATTACGAGACATAGCACAAGAGCAGAGTAAAGACGACGTATGGAAAGAAATTAAACACCTTTGGCAAGATAAGAATAACGTTACCATTAGAAACCATTACACGGTACGCAATAACATTCTGTTCCGCCGCTCTCACCCTGACGGCAACAACTGGTTATTGTGCATTCCTGAAGAACTTGTTAACAAATTAATTTGGTATACTCATTTGAGTTACGCACATTATGGAGCCAGAAAATGTTTTCTTATACTGAGACAGAACTGTTATTTTGCCAACATGGAGAAACGTATTCGACGAGTTTTAGCGTCATGTAAAATTTGCCAGAAAGCTAAATCAGACAAGACTTCACATATTCCTCCGTTACATCCCACTGTACCTGTTAAATTGAGACACATGGCCTCAGTAGACATTTTTGGACCGATTACCAGAACTAATAGAGGTTTTTGCTATATCTTTGTCGCTGTTGCACTCACTTCGAAATTTGTTACCTTCACTCCGTTACGCAAAGCTACTGCTAAATCTGTTTCGAATGCATTTGTAAAACATTTTCTACTTCATGTAGGGCATGTATTGAAAGTAATTTCCGACAATGGACCACAATTTCGATCTGCAATATGGACACGTATGTTACGAGCCAGAAACGTTTCTCCGATCTATATATCCAAGTATCATACTTCTTCGAACCCTTGTGAACGACTGATGAAAGAAATTGGTAAACTGTGTAGAATGTACTGCCATAAAAGACATATTGATTGGGATACACACATACTCTCATTCCAGGATGTAATTAACTCCATGCCAAATGAATCTACTATTCTATCTCCGACTGTTATATTGAAAAATGTTGAACCACCTAACAAAATTAAAGAATTAGTATTCTTTCCTACATATCGTCGACTACGCCACCATGAAATAATTGACATTGCACTCAACAACATCAAACGTGCCGCAGAGCGCCGGCGAAGACAGCAAACACAGGTTTGTAGACGCTGTGACCTTCACATAGGACAGAAGATATTAGTACTTACACACTATTTATCCAACAGAGGAAAGAGTAGATGCAGTAAATTTGAACTTCTATACGCAGGTCCATATAGAATACGAAGCATTCCTCACCCTAATGTAGTGCACGTTGAAACTTTGAGAACCAGAAAAAGCAAAGGCAATCACCATGTCTCCAGTATTAAACCCTTTATTGAATGAATATACTTTATGGTTTATCACACTGTAATGCCATTTCCAGAAATTTATGACCACTTACTGATGATGATTGTATTTTTTCTTGGCAAGTGCCCGGCAAGGTAAGGTTAGCAGGTCGCTTTTCTTGTCGTTAGACATTAGACCGTGCTCATTTTTTATTTTTTGTGTATGTATGATTGTTTTCCTATCGAAAGTAGAATTTTTGTCTGTATGCACTATGAAATGTTTAAGATGTAACAAACAGCAGTTGACATAGACATTTTGCATTATGATATCTCAACATCTTGACTATTCTACATTTTTTTGCTACTACATTATGATACTGTGTGTATGTTTTATGCACTTAAAAACTGTCTGTTTTTGACCTAATATGTTTTCTGTCATGCTATGCTGTATGCTTAATTATATCACTAGAAACAAGATTTAATTTAATGAGTATGTGAGTATGTGATTAAATGCAAGATATTAATCCTTATTCATCATTTTTCAGAAAGCAATACCATGTAAAAGAAATGAATTAAACAACCACAGTGGTTTACTATGAAATGGAAATTTTACCATCAGAATGAAGGAAAGAAAATGCAATATCTTGTCATGAAGAGTAAATGGATCAGAATTAACAAGCATTAACCAGAATATACTGTACACATCGTATGATAGCAGTCTTGACTAATTATTTATCTTTCAGAATACAAGGCGATTGATGCAGGCTGTCAGACAGAACTACACATGTTAGTTTTAGTGATGAAGTATGCTAGAAATAAGAAACACCATACTATGAATAGTTATATGAAGTAAATGGTAATATGAATGTGAATAATGAAGTGTCTATTTTTTGCAGATGATAATAAATGATGAATAGTTGTATGAAGAATAGGGCAATATGAATAATGAAGTTTTTTTTGCAGATGACGATAATGATGAAGTTTATATATTTACTGTTAGTTAAGAAATGCTATGTAGTTATTTAAGTATTTGTTGCAGTTACTTTTGACTGTATGTCTTATGTCGCATAGTATAATGACTGAATGTTTTGAGAAAGACAGCTAGAGTACATACATACTAAGTACACGTTTCATTACCTGTTAATTCGAAGTTTACTATTTTTCAGCATAATATGCATTTCTTCTTTCAGCTCAATAATCCATTTTGCTATTTTTTCCAGGAGAAGCTCTTCGTGACATAAAATGCTATAAGCAGTTAGTTATTAAACCTGTTCTAGTACTTGCATTTTTTTACCCAGTTGTGTCTATCATTTATGAATGTGATCACATATACTGTACTTGTTTCATAACCTTGCTGCAGCTGACTCATGACGAATGACGTTAATAATCCTTATTTCCAGCAATAAGTCAAGAGCAAAGATTTTCATGCCCCAGCAATTATCGATCCTAACGCAGTGCATTGCTAGCCAAAAAAAAAAAATTATTACGAGTCCCTACTATTACCAGTATACAACTAAATAAATGCTACCAGTTTAAGATATATTTTTAGTCCTAAAGATAATGCAAATTTTCTGTGTATTGATTCCATTATGTCTATGTATTATTGGACCACCGACCTTGAGTAGTAGTTCCAATGTCTTACATTTCAAATATGTCTTATGTCACTTACATGATATCATATGTGAACACCAGTAGCTTGATGCTACACTCAATAGCTCCTGTTTTAAATGATGACTTGTGAATAACACTGAATAATGTTTTGTAACACTATATGAATACTTTGTAACTAGCCAATGAGTGCCAATAATTATTCATATCGGTTGATACACTTGTGTAATTCTATGATGACTAGCATTAGACTTAATGTGTCTTTCACCTTCTGACCTAATTACCAGCAATTACTACATTATCCGTTTGTCCTGTCCATCCTCATGATCATGGAGCACTATATTGGTTTTTGCACTAATTCTCTGTTGATGTGAGAGTATGGATTCTACAAGAATGTGGTATTGACATATCAAGTTGTCCACCACTCTAACCGAAGGAGATGTCATTATGGTCCTACTGTTTGGTGTACCTAATGTACTACCAAATGATAACATACAATATTAATACAAGATTTCAGTGTCTTGGTTACACTGATGAATACTTCAGGGAAGAGAAGTTCAGATTGTCTCACTTGGTGTTGTGCTTCTGTAGAAAGGTATGGACTTTCAGTGCAGCTACGTGTAACCTACAAGCTGACACATTTATATGTCGTTGTCATTTGCTGTTATATAAATTCGTAACGCTGCTATGTAGTGCGAGCACACATGTCCATATATCGTACAACACGTCTGTACAAACATATGTTCGTTCCATCATCACTAGTAACATTTGCACTAAACCAGCAGCGAACTACTCGCTGCTGTGGTTTATATGTTTTCTTCTACAGAAACAAAAACTGGAGGCACAATTAGTAACAACAAACTTGTTTTCGCTGGCGTAAACCTCATACTTTATGAAATACGTAGACGTCTGACGGATGGCAGCGGCTCCACAACTTCTGCCGCAAGGTGCAGACATGAGCTGCCGCCAGCAGGCTTCAGGACAGAGCAGACAACCACTAATTGTGCCTCAAGTTTTCATTTAGGCAGAAAACACAAGCACCTTTTGGAAAACGTAGCTTTGCGTTAAAAGTGATGTTTGCTATGTGTAAGGGTTGTGCACTCCTGTATATGGTGGTAGCCCCTGAGATAGGCACTTTCCTGGCCATCTGCATTTCTACATTGTGTTTCATTTCGAAAATATATGAGTTGGCAAGGTTAGGTGCGACCCCACGTATACAGTGAAACCACAATGTAAATAGCCTGAACAATTATTTTTTAATGTTGCCCGATTTGCACATAGATCTACTACTTGTACCTAACGAATCTTCACATCTGGTCTTGACTTATCAACAATGGACAAACTATAAAAAAAGAGAGCTGGACAGACACTGGGAAGTATATGTCTGCATTACGCAAACACGCCTACATCACCGAATTTCACGCACACAAGTTAAAAATCAAAAACGTCTCCTGCATTTGAGGATCTTCATGACACAATAAAACAGGAACGCTTGTTGGATGGCTCACCACTAATTTCTCTAAGTTTTGCAGTAAACGGTATTGCTGTGTTTGGTAGAAACTACAGGAAAACCATGGGTGGTTTACATCTACTATTTCTTCTTTCTTCTGACAGTCGCAGAAAATGTTATACTTGATGCCCCTTTTGATGTAAATGGGTATGAGTTGAACTATGGTTTGCACTCTTTCATGCGAAGGTAGTTATCCAAGTCGCTTGTAAATTTCGAAATAAATGCCGGTAGGGTCCGAAATTAATATTGATCTGTATGACAGATTGAATGGTTGCTATCCTCTGTCGAATCTTCCTGGGACACTTTGGGTATCTCACAAGTTAAAATCCTACGCCATCTAGAAGAAGGTATCATGGAAAATAAAAATATTAAAGGTCGGTATTGCAAACGACAAAATTGACAACATCGGTCGTAAGAAGGCTAAAATCGTTTATTACAGCAGTTTGATTTCTGTCACTGTGTGACCATTTTCAGTGAAAATATTAAAGGCTTTAAGACTACTGTAATAAAGGCACTAATTACAACTTAACCCGGTTACATTACAGAAGACCACAGCAACTAACGAACAAATTTTGAACTAAAAAGTTGTTCGTTAGCTGCTGTGTCCTTCTGTATTGACACCATGTTGAATTTGCAATATTCGGTTTCATTACACGTGTCTTCCAGACACTAATCTTTGCACTGAAGATGATCACAGAGTGACTGAAATCAAATTTTTGAAATAAATAATTGTAAACCTCTTACGACCTATTCTGAAAATTTTGTTGTCTGCAATACTAATATTGTGGTCGTTGAGCAATTGATTCCCATTGGAATCCAACTTCAATAAAGCTCTACATATAGTTAAAATGCATCATTATTCTCAATATATTGATAGGGTAAAATCGGTTAGTAAATATCGATTTTATGTCTGGCAAAAAACGATGTATTTCTGTTATTTTGTAACCAGATGCAGTATGTAATGACACACTCCGACGCAGAGACATACAATATCCTAAAGGCTGCGCCAAAGATTATATTGAGAGGGATGTAGAATATAATCTCTGTAATGTTCATATTGGATTCTGTTTTGTTTCATACGCCAAGAAAGAGTTAAGATACACTTTCGATTGTTACCTTGTAGGGGATGGACGTAACTTTTGGTGTGTGCGGAAAGGCAGCCATCTTGATAGTATTTATTGTTTGTGCGACGAGCAGAGCAAGTCTTATTGTGTTGTGAATAAAAAATAGTGAGAAGTATGTAAGTTTTACGAGAATTATTTAAAGGACGTGGCATTCTATTCCTTGATCTCCACCGTCTTTGTGAAGTAAACCGATGCCGACCTAAGAAGATACACACGGTCAACAAAGAGAAGAACATCGATGGCGACTAATGGATTAATATTGCGGCAGAAGGACTAATTATACGTCTAAGGTGAGAACTCTGATTAAATCAACACTGACGTGGAACTCAAAAATGTAATTAATCGGAATTTTAAATTATATTACAGGCAAATTTCACGCAGTATTGAATTGTCCGCATTCAAGCCGGTCAATACAGTCCGTAAAAAAGCCTTCCAAAAATTCTGAAGTTACAGTTCCTTATTCATAATTTTTCTTCTCTTTTCAAAAAATCTATAAATTTAATTTTTTTTAAATTAATTGCGCCATAAGTATTATTCTCCCTAGCGCCAGAGGGTTCGGTCTAAAAGAACATTGAGCATGATTTGAAGGATGAACTGCTGTAGTTTGCCCGGAAACCGCGTGGAGGAAGTCAGTGATCGTTTTGCTCGTTGCTAAACGTGGCTCACGGGCTTCGTTTAGCTGCCCCAGCTAACGGAGGACTTGACAAGCTGTGCGGGTCCTAGTTTGACTAGGGCGGGATGTGACGAATGGCTGCCTCCATATGCAGAGCGGATGAATTAACGGAGTTGCGTAATGGCGTTATTCCCCTGCTTTGCATGATTCCGCCCGCGTTGGCGGCCGGTTGCCGGCAGTACGCGGCAACTGCAGCGTGCGCACTTGGCTGAATATTCAGAACGTTTTCCCCAGACAGCGCGGCTGTGCCGGCAATCAAGACTGACAATCGACACTAACGACAGCCGTTACCGCTGTCCCCTTCCGCAGGGCAGCTGTTTGCGTCACGTGAATACTGCAGGCTACATCTGTTGTTCTGGAGCAGTTCCGTTAATCACGTCCGGTGAATACGCTAGGATGAACTTGGTGCTAAATCAGGGGCAGTCGTCTGCAGGTAATGTGTTATGCTGCCTAAACAGAGTTCATTAGAGTTTTATTGTTGCTTATTAGGTGGACAAAGGACACTTTTACAACATATTCGGTTAAAATTACCTTGATCGCAAAGCTGACCAGATTCGACGGCTAAAAAAGTCATCGTCATAGTTCTGAAAATATAGGGAAATACAAAGATGATACTACTATTGATAAATATTAAATTCATAGTTTCATGAATATGAAGAAAATAGTACGAGGCATGTTCAGAAACTAAGTGTATGTGACCATAACGGGCTGTGGTTATTTTGGTTTTGAGGATTGGCAACAGTGAGTGGTTGAGGGGGATCCCCTGGCCAGGACGAGCATCGCAGGATCACGATAGTACGTACACTCACGTTGTACTGTCCAGCTGCATGATAGGTCTCGGCAAAGAATTTCTCGAACTACTCGCAAAAGGAATAAAACAAACCGATTTTTTTTCGCGAATAAAAACGGTCTGTGGCGGAGGTGAGTAGAGAGTGTGTGTTTAACTCGCATACTGAGTTTAATGGAGGCAGAACAAATGTTCATGAAGAACAGAGAAGAGAAAGACTTTTCATTTAGTTGGTGCAAAAATCGAGGAAACTACTTTTGAAGGTCTCCGATTAATAGTAGATACAATCTTGGCAATGGTATTGAGAAGTCTATTATACGAAGCACGCTGGGATACAGGAAACTATGCGCAAGATGGGTACCAAAACAGCTGACAAAGCCGCACAAGAAAAATGGGGGCAATTTCAAAACCAAGTTTCTTGGGCGACTTTAATTGAAAGATGATATTCTGAGCTCTTTTACGACTGGAGACGAAATGTGGGTGCCTCATTACATCCCTGAGGAGACAGAAAGGCAGTCTTCACAGTGGCTTAAATCAATTTCCCACCTGAAAAAACGTCCCAAATCACAAATTCGCGCAAAAAGGTCATGGCCTCCGTGTTTTGGCACAAAAAGGCATACTTTTGTTCGAATTTATCCCTCAGAGTTATATCATCAAAGCCTAAAAACTCACAAGGAGCATTCAAAACGAAATAGGGGAAGGCTGACTAGAGGAGTGTGTGTGGCACGACGGACCTCGTCCCCACACAGCCTTAGCCAACAAGTTGCTCTTGGACTCATTTGGTTGGGAGGATTTGAATCGCCCTATGTTATCCTGACCTGGCGCCCTCAGATCATCATCTTTTCATCTTCCTGAAGGCTGATACGAATGGAATTAATCTTTCAACCGACGAGCAGGTGCAGGAAGAGGTTCTGAAGTGAGGGAAGAAACTCGTGCGTGAGTTCTTCTAGGAGGGCATAAACAAGTTTGCGCTGCGGTGTGCCACATGCAATGAACAGGATGATGACGAGAAAAATAATCAACAAGTGTTTCAACAATATCTTGCAGTTTTTTCAGTACAGTTTTTCTAAAAAAAGTATGAAAACCTAATACACTTCCTTTCTGAACGTGGCTCGTCCATCATCCTGTGATGGCACCAGGTAACGTGTCACAGTGATGATGTGAAGTACATCCCAAGAAAATAATACAAACTGTCGTTCCTGATTCAATGCACGCTTACACTTCCTCAACACTTACACTTTACCGGCAGAGGGTTCAGAAGGACGCGCGGCTTACACATAAAAGCAGAAACAGATACGTATTACCAAAATGTAAAAAAAATAATGACTTGACAATCAATATCAGGAAACTTTGATAAAAATGAATAAGAAAAACGTCTGTCACTCAGAGATCACAGAAAATGTCATTCTAACATTCGTAATTACTTGCTGGGAACGAAGAGGTTATAAAATGGGAAAAAAAACATAAAGCGCGAATAAATACTTGAGAAAGCATATATTTAAATCCTCAATATATTCCGGAAACGTTGTAACTGGCTCTGGTTCAGTATGTATGGTATGGACTAAGAAGTATCTTATTCTATACCATTCCCATTTTCTGAGAGGAGTTCATGCAGAGAAATAAATAGGAGCAAAAGGCTAGACGAAAGATGCCTAGGATTTATTTGAGGGAGCGCTGATTGTAGTATTCACAATGATGAATAGGAAGAAATTGATCCCTCGCTGGGACTAATTCTTTGATCAGTTGTATACTGCAAGGAAAATTCCTGTGAGTTCATAATGCGCAAGAGATGTAGTACTTTTTCTTTCGTGGGGTGATTACCCGAAGTACTACCGCCATCGTACATTTACCTCTGCATTTCCTTGCCGACAGCATCGAAGTATGTTAGATTCTCTCTCTCTTTCTGCCAATGTCGTGCGAGTTGATAGTTTTCCTGTCAACACGCTGCTTTCACACAATGTAAGTCGTTTCATCACGTACACTTTAGCACTGCACTTGTTTCTACTCGTTCTCCTCCGACTAAGAGCCAATTCCACCAACATAAGGACATGAAGAAAAGCAAAGGCTTGAAAATAAGTAAGTAAACAAAAATCGACAAGCATTCGTAGAAATACATGGCTAAAGAGTAAAATAATAAGCACTGGCAGTTAATAATGCAAATAATAAAATTTCACAATTAATGTTAAATGAGGGGTATAAAATCATGCAAGACTTGAAGAAAGCCAAGTTGCCTGACGACGATGGAAATTATAAAAGTAAAAAAAAATTTGTAATGCCAAAGCAACCTCTGAATCTATTTCTAAGGTATGTGAGACGAATATAACAACTGACTTTATTCTGTCCCATATGATAAGTTATGCAACAGATAAGAACGGCAGCTTAAATGCCTAAATGAACACATCAAAGAGTATAGAAATAAATGGAGACATTTTGTCACAAGAATGCATTAAAATATAATGCTCTAACCAGTAATGAATTATAGACCAGAAGAGAAAAAATAAATTTCTAGACAATCAAATAGAAACAGAAACCAGCCACAAACAGTAGAGGAACTGAGCAAGACGATATACCAGGCAAAAACCTAAAACATGAAGAAACAAGAAATAGAAAATTCCGAAACACTGGGTAAATGATGAATTCTTTTATCTTATGAAACAGGAAAGGCAAATTATTAAAAAAAAGAAAGCTACAGATTTATCGTCTCTCCACATCTTTTTACAATAAACGCTCGGTTTCTACACAAGAAAGGACTATACCGTCTCTAGAAGTGCTAATAGTGCAACAGACTAGACGCAAGTCTGTTCTAAGCTGTAAAGTGAAGAATTGAGTAGAAATTACCAGTTTGGAGGAATTAAAAGATGCTGACTCAATGTCAGTGAAATATCGACTAACGTTACTTGATAATCAATATCTGATTTAGTATCTGTTAAGATGCTGGAAAATATACTCTAAAAGTGAATCACACTGCATCATCAACATTTTGTGATATACAGAATTAAGTCAGCAAGGAAAATCCGTGCCACTAAAATTAAAATTAAACTTTTCACGCATCAAAAAATAATACAATAAAATTTGGTACTTTCGAACCTTTGGCAGTTCTATGCCGAGGCAGATAAGTTATTTAGAGTGTTCTACAGGAAAAACGAGAGCCGTTGCTCAGATGTTGATGTGAGGTCAGCGAACATCTTATATTTTTAATTCTGCCGTAGCGAGGGGCGAGCCTCCCCTCGTACCGAGCAATGTCACACAGGGCAGAAAACTGGTAGATGTAAATGAACTCAGTGACCTATGTAAGAAGAGAAGGTTACGAGTAAATATAGCATCATGATTAATTACAGGGGTAAACGACGGCAGATGAAAGATAAGACTAGTTATCACGTAATGGATTAGGAAGTCACCGCTAGTTAATTTATTCGTAAAAAACTGCAATAATTACGGAAGTATTAATAAATTGAGACACTTCATATTAGATGAGCGTAAGCAGTTAATTTTTATTCTCAGTGTTATCATTTTCGATTAGTAGGCCATTATTAAGCCGAATCAAAGCGTGACCACTTTGTCACTATAATATTTGAAGGTGTGGAAATAAAACCGCGTAGAGTTGTGAGTGCTAACAGATAAGCAACACTCCATGAAAGAACTGCATACATCAGTATGTACTACGAACGTATTCCTTGGAACAGTGCGGCTAAATTTGGCGTTAATGGACTAGGCAGCAGGCTACCGACTACAGCGCCTTTGCTAGCAGCACGACATCGCCTGCAGCGCCCGTCCTGTTCTCGTAACGGTATTTGTTGGACCCTAGACGACTGCAAAACTGTGGCGTGGTTAGATGAACCCCGATTTCAGTTGGTGAGAGCTGATGGTATGTATTTAATGTGATGCAGACACGACGAAGGCATGGACCGAAATTGACGACAAGGCACTGTGCAAGCTGGTAATGGCTTCAATGGTGTTGCCTATGTTTACATGGATTGGACTCTCTCCTTTGGCCCAACTGAACGGATCGTTGACTGAAAATACTGTGTTCGGCTACTTGGAGAGTTCATATTTCCAAACGCTTCATGTCACTAGGTCACAAATGTTCGCGATTGATTTGAAGACCATTCTGGACAGTTCGAGAGAATGACTTGGCCATCTTGATCGCCTGATAAGGATCCTGTCGAACATTGATGGGGCATCTACATCTACATACATACTCGGCAATCCACCATACGGTGCGTGGCGGAGGTACCTCGTACCACAACTAGCATCTTCTCTCCCTGTTCCACTCCCAAACAGATCGAGGGAAAAATGACTGCCTATATGCCTTTGTACGAGCCCTAATCTCTCTTGTCTTATCTTTGTGATCTTTCCGCGAAATGTAAGTTGGTGGTTGTAAAACTGTACTGCAGTCAGCCTCAAATGCTGTTTCTCTAAATTTCCTCAGTAGCGATTCACGAAAATAACGCCTCATTTCCTCTAGAGACTCCCACCCGAGTTCTGAAGCATTTCCGTAACACTCGCGTGATGATCAAACCTACCAGTAACAAATCTAGCAGCCCGCCTCTGAATTGCTTCTATCTCCTCCCTCAATGCAACCTGATAGGGATCCCAAACGCTCGAGGAGTACTCATGAATAGGTCGTATTAGTGTTTTATAAGCGGTCTCCTTTACAGATGAACCACATCTTCCCAAAATTCTACCAATGAACCGAAGACGACCATCCGCCTTCCCTACAACTGCCATTAAATGCATGTCCCATTTCATGCCGCTCTGTAGTGTTACGCCCAAACATTTAATCGATGTGATTCTGTCAAGCGCTACACTACTAATTTAGTATTCAAACATTACCAGATTCTTTTTCCTATTCATCTGTATTAATTTACATTTATCTATATTTAGAGTTAGCTGCCATACTTTACACCAATCACAGATCCTGTGCAAGTCATCTTGTATCCTCATACAGTCACTCAACGACGACACCTTCCCGTACACCACAGCATCATCAGAAAACAGCCATACATTGCTATCCGCCCTATCCAAAAGATCATTTATGTAGATTGAAAACAAGAGCGGACCTACCACACTTCCCTGGGTCACTCCAGATGATACCCTCACCTCCGACGA
The DNA here is from genome assembly GCF_023897955.1 of Schistocerca gregaria. Classification (NCBI taxonomy): domain Eukaryota; kingdom Metazoa; phylum Arthropoda; class Insecta; order Orthoptera; family Acrididae; genus Schistocerca; species Schistocerca gregaria. The sequence goes on along the minus strand of NC_064926.1, from coordinate 339,801,349 downwards.
ACACTCACCGTCGAGGACAACGTACCGAGTTCTACTAGCTAAGAAGTCTTAGAGCCATTCACATATTTGGGAACCAATCCCATATGCTCGTACCTTAGTTAGGAGTCTGCAGAGGGGCACCGAGTCAAACGCTCTCCGGAATTCAAGGAATATGGCATCGGTCTGATACTCTTCGCAGAATATTATGTGAAAAAAGTGCGAGTTGCGTTTCGCAGGAGTGATTCTTTCTAAAGCCGCATTGATGCATGGACAGCAACTACTCTGTCTCAAGGAAATTCATTATATTCGACCTGAGAATATAACCGACAGGTCAGTTAGTGCATAATATCCTGCACCGGTACAATTCTCAGTTTAAGGGCGGCCATGGAAGCAATATAGCTCAATATTTCTGCAGTGGACTTCCAGGGCCACGTCGAGTTGTGGCACCACGGCAGGCAAAAGGAGGTCCGACACGATATCATAAGGTACCCTATGACCTCTGTCGCTTCAGTGTTTATGGCGGTGCAGCACACAGTTTACCTGGAGGAAGACACTGTGCCAGCCTTGGTTGCGACACTGCAGCTGGCTCTGTAATTGGCACACAGGTGCGGGAGGGGAGCGGAAGCTCACGGTTGCCGGCGCTCAGCGGCGCGCCGGAGGCGGGCATAACTGATTTCCCACCCGCCGCGCGGCGTGTTTTTACAAACAGAACACGGGACCAGTGGGTCTGTCCGGCGCAAAAGACGGCGAGGAGCGCTCGGCCATCTTCTCCGGCGAGTAATCAAGCCAGCAGGGAGCTGCGCTTTGAACGGCCACAGGCCACAGCATACGTCAGCCCACTGATGTCATCCGCACGGTTTCTCACTCCGAGGAACGCAGACCTCTTGCTCTCCGTGGCGAAATTTTAATTTAGTTCAAAGCTTTCCGAAGGAGACAGCTGACAAAAGGTTCTTTTTCCGCGTTGAACCTTTAAAGATCTCTTTTTTTTCACCACATAAGTTAATTTAATTAACGTGACACACTCGTCTTTATATAAGCGAACAACTGTTGCGCATCTCGCCTTGAGAGAGCATCAATTTCATTCTTGAACTGTTGTACATCGTTTCGTTTTATTTGTTCTAACCATATGCTGGAACTCGGACTAGATAACAAAGAGTCCCCATAAATGTTAACCCTCTGCTGTGTTACGTGGCTTTATGCTTAATTACAAACTTACTATTTTATCAGTTGATTTGTTTTCACCACTAACGCTCGCTGTTTACGTCCTTCTTCGTTGCTGAGCGATGTATCACTTTTCATTCTGAAGCCGCAAATCTTCCATTCCTATATCTTTACCACTTTTTATCTATATAAATGATGAACTATTGGTTTTGCCGTTTAACAATTTTTTAATAACTGTGGAAGTATTACAGGCATCGGGTCCCACGTAATGTGTCACCCGCCTATACGTTTTACATGAACCTTTCAAGACGCGGTCGATCTGTTTACAAATAGAAGGCAGAATATCTCTTCCTTTGACGTTGAACAACAACGGCCTAGAAAGCTTTATGCCCTCGTGGCCCAGGCTCTTCCATGGCTCGCGGTAGTTTGCAGCATTCGTTTAATTCCTTGCCCACCTGCCGCTACGTCGAACTTTCGTGGTGATCGTTGGGCAAAGTCTTCCACGTTATCTGCTACTTAAATAAACTTTCTTCCCACAGTATTTCTCAAAACCAAAAAACAAACTTAAAGAACATAATCATAGTAACTGTTCTTACAATTATTCGTATAAGTCTTGGTCGATTCAATGAGGGGTGGGACAGGCCTAAGCCTTGTGACACCACAGCTGTTATCAAGACTAAATAGTAGTTATATTTATGGGAGTAACGTTCGTTTTTTTATTACAGGTTTACTAGGGAGCCCATGAAGTTTCTGTATCTCTTTCAAAACTTTCGCCACACAGAGACCTTTGTGAGCTATACCGTGAAAATAACTTGTGGCTAGCAGAAACCAAATCACCGATTTCTGTGCAGTAAAAATTTGTATACCATTATGGAAAGAAAGCACCTGAAGTGAAATTAATCAGAACGTGGACGGAAACTCTTTTTAGCAACCGGGGGCGGTCCTGAAAAGGAAAAGCAGTGGCAGATGATATGTTCCAGAGCAGAGTGTGCTAGCAGTTCAAACCGCATTCAGAAACTGATTATACTGACTTAGAGAGAGCTTCAAGTGCCAAAGAGTGTAATGCATTAAGTGGTTTGCGAAGGTCTTAAATTTTAGGCGTACAAGATCCATATTGTTCAGAGATTACAACCAGATGTTAGCCCAAAACGTGAACAATTTGCAATGGGCATGCTGAACTGCCTGAATGAGGACAATGATTTCTTGAAGCGTGTGCGTTATTCCGATGAACTAAATTTCATGTTTGTGCCTCAGTTAACCGCCATAATGACGGATCTGTGGATCGGATCAGAAAATCCTCATGTCGAACGAGAACACATTCGTGACTATGTAAATATTGATGTGTGGTGCAGGTTAATGTCTGATCGGGTAATTTGCCCATTTTTCTTCCTTGACAGCAATGTAAGTTTATCAAGACAAGTTGATGAATTATGTCGATCCCCAGCTACAGGATGTGCGAGACACTAACATCTTTCAGCAAGATCGCGCTCCCTCTCATTGGCCTCTAGAAGTCCGCGATTGTTTTAATGAAACCTTCACCAACAGGTGGATTGGCAGATAGGGCCAAATTCCATTGCCAGCTAGATCACCTAACATTAACCCCTTAGATTTCTTTCTACACTGCACGGAAGAGCATTTCCTGATATTGTGACATTGCAGCAACGTAACGAAGATGCAATTGGGCCAATCACACAAGACATGTTGCAGAAGGTGTGGCAGGAGATTGATTAACGGCTTGATAGTCAACGTGTTACTAGGGGTGCATACGTTATCTGTATTAAATGCTTACGTAAGGTCCAAAACTTAATTAGTAGAGCCATATGTTGTACAGCGCTTGTTTCATTTATTGTATCCAACAAAGATTTACATTGTTTGGTTTTCTGGTTAACATTTATGGAACATGCTGCTATTCCGGTGGAACTTTCGTTAACACGCCTAGGAAAACATGGTATATAAGTGAAAGGTGTTTCGTCTACTGTGTTAATTGTGCATAATGAACCAGAAATAAACCAATAACATTTCGGAGGGCTTCTGTAGTTTTTCTGAGAGTCCTGGCACAATGGACACGTCATCTTCGATGGTTCGTTACAGAGTAATAATTTAATTACGGTGCATTCTGTTACTTACCCACATTACTTTTATTTCTGCGACAGCGGCTTCACATTAGTGAAAATATATGCAAGACGTAAAAATCAAAATACACAGTAATGCAGCGATGCTTCGGCGAAACACATACATTACTTTCACATTGTGATTTCTCTCTTCAGTCGGTGCACAATACATTACGTAACCGCAGGACTGTTGCTTTATTATTGTAGTCGACTACCATGATAACTACTGCGTGTACAGTGACTGTTAACGTACAGCCAAGACTGTCGGAAAAACAACATCAGAGGACGAACAGTAAAGTGGGCAGTGCAGCTGTCAATAGGAATCCCGTTAGCAAATGAAACATATTCATTTCGAAACAAGACACACTTCACACATTTTCACAGATGTACAAATATTTTGAGTCCATTATAGATACGTACATAAATGAGAATGAGAAGAAAAGAAATGCAATTACTATGTATCGATCATCCGGACACCGCGGGTTCCTCACTGCAAAATATCCAGGCAATACGCCTCATTAATCTTCGGAATTTTACAAGCGCTAAACGTGGAACGCATTTTCATTAACGTATTGTTTAGAGGTTTCATGGTCACACAGACTTTATTTCATCACCGTCACAGTGCACGAGGGACAGTTTTACAGACCGGAAAGAAGTATATCGTTGAAATACTCTCGAGGTAACATGTATTTCGTATCCCGCGTCTTTTCAGAACAAGCCTCACATATTTGGTTTCACTAACATGAATGTTATGAAAGTTTCTTCTTATTTCAACTGGGTTAGATGTTTGTGTCATTTAGGTATCTGCCTTAGTCTACATATGCACACATTCATTTGCTTTCTCAGTTGGCATCCGTTAATGGAGCCTTCTATTAATGTTTTTTCTTTCTCATGGTGCGGTAAAATTCAGCAGCAATGAAAGTTATGTGGTGAAAGTAGCTGACGGTTACGAGGACTTAATTATAATGTAGCTATTATAACATTTATTAACCACACTACTATGAAACACAGTCACTAAAATATTAAGTAAAATGGTTCCAAAAAAATTACTAGAAAAAAGCACAAAAATTTTCATAAAAGCCTTACTGGTTAGCATTCATGAAGATTTAAATCCAAAACGGTAATACAAAAAAACGTTCCGCAAGAGAACACTTTATCTCTTAGTGAGTCTTCGAGATTGTGTATACTTAGAGATTATCTGCAACCATTCAAGGACTATGTTTTCCCAAAAAAATGACGGAATTTTTATGGGTGACAAAGTGCCATGATCCCGGATCACACCTGTTAGCGACTGGTTTAGCATTCTGAACCGATGGCACTATTGATTTCGTCACCCACGCCGCCCATCATGAATCATATCGAACATTCTGCACCTACCACACTTTCGCTATTATAGACAGATATAGGGGGGCTGCATCGCTCAGTATTTCTGCAGGGGATTTCCAAAGACTTGGTGAGTCCACGACACTTTAAGTAGGTGCAATACGCATAGCAAAAGGAGGTCCTACACGATATTCGGAGGCATACCGTGACTTTTTTCCCGTTGCTGTGCAGCCATCAGACGCAGATACCCAGTACCCTACATACAGTAGTGGAAATCAGTGTAAAAGTAAGGATATTACAGGAGGATTAACATTTTCGGTTGGAACAGTACAATGTATATGTCACAGTATGAGATCCAGTAAACCACCAAACGTAGTCAAATCTTCTTGAATTTTATGTCAGTAGTTCAGTATATAACAAGACATCAGCGATCACGTCGTAGTGGGTGGAAATCATTATAAAGACAGTCGGGTATGTGTAGTGTTAGTTTGATCGCATGGGCCTTTATTTCAGATGGAAAAGGGACATCAGTGACAGTGCCTATTGTGTACATAAAGCACGAATGTGACAATGCAATGCGTAAAACCGTTTTCATTTGATGAAAAAGCAAAAATCGATCCGTACAGGGAAGCGGGACACCCTGATTTTCAAATTTCCGAGAAGTTGAACTGTTCAGATACTGTAATTGGTAATTTCGTTAGATTGGGCGCACGATATTGACAGAACGGAGAATATGGGCTAAGTAGAAAAATATATGAGGCATAGAAGAGGTTAGTTTTGCGCAAACCAAGGACCAATAATGTTTATTCTTCTCAGTTTGGCACTGATTTACAGTTACCTGTTACTGCTGCAAGTGCATAACGAATTTTGTCAAATGAACACATCTTACATTCAAGAAACGACTGGAGCAACCTGCTATGACAGCCAAACATAAACAGGCAAATGGTTCAAATGGGTCAAATGGCTCTGAGCACTATGGGACTTAACATCTATAGTCATCAGTCCCCTATAACTTAGAACTACTTAAACCTAACTAACCTAAGGACATCACGCAACACCCACTCATCAAGAGGCAGAGAAAACCCCTGACCCCGCCCGGGAATCGAACCCGGGAACCCGGGCGCGGGAAACGAGAACGCTCCCGCACGATCACGAGCTGCGGACCAGGCTAAATGGATGTTTGCTGAAAAACATATGTCATTGACTTGAGACTGGGATAAAGGAATTTTCAGTGTTGAAAAAAAGTTTTGTTTGGGTGGGAAGGCAGGATTTCGGCATTCTTAGCATGATGTGAGAATAGAGTAGCTGGTAAGAATGAACAGAAATTTTTATGGTGCAAGTGTAGTAATTCCGGGAGCCTTCACGCATTGCTAGGCTGAACACTAGAATGAATTTCAATAAGTACACTGAGATGTTAGAGACAGAACTGAGTAGAATACATGAGCACCTAGGATGTTCCCCCAGAATAGTGCATCTCTGTATGTTTCTCCTACAGTCAAAATGTGGTTTGAAGATGAAGATATCGATGTCTGCCCCTACTCAGCACGTAGCCCGGATTTGAATCCCGTGGAAAACGCATGGGGAATATTTGCAAGGCGTGTTTATCGCAATGGCCGTATGTGAACTGGAAAGAGCGACACCAGAAATATGAGCGACAGTTTCGCTGAAAGAACTACTAACCCTAACAAAATCATCGCCGAAGAGAATTTTTGAGGTAATTAAAGAGAACAGAGGCTGTACAAAGTACTAACAATGCAACAACGCAGGATATTGAATGCCTTTTGAGCCGTGGCTACCTGCGCTGGGGTGTTCGACTTGCATCAAGATATCGATATTCGTCTGTCCTGCTATCTTTGACTGCTGCCCCGGCGGGTTTTCCAGGTGAACGAGTGATGAGTGAGTCTCCAGTCGCCGTTCAACGAGCCAGTTTGTGATCAAAACAAGCCCGCTCCCCAACCCTAGTGCATGGGCCTCGCCGTGCTCGCTTCCCTTATCTTTTGGCGCGCGCCAGATGTACGGTGCCGATCATTGGGCGCCCTGAGGTGCAAAATTGTGGTGGATTCGTCGCCTCACGCTCAACAGCTTCCCATCTCGTAACTTGCAAGCTCCAAGTTACGTATGACTTTTATTCTGTATTTAACAAAGGAAATTGTTGAAACTTATTGTGGCATGGGTAGCTGATGGAGATGGTTCTGAACTTGGTTCCACAGCGGCTATTTTAAGGGGGCTAATGTTCCTCATTCCGTTTTTGATCACCCTTATAGTGTGTGTTTTAAGTAGTTTTCATTCAAATTTTAACTTGCTTTAGGACAAATTATCCGCTTTGAGACTGGCTGCGGTTGTGTACGTGGCCGGCAGCCGTAGAGTTAATGCTATATTCATTTGTCACTGCTGCATTTAGTAGGTTTATTTAATGTTGAAAGTGCTTTAAGACAACTGGAAGTCATCTCTAAGTTTCCTGCTAATTTACTGGGAGACGGGTAATGTTAGCGTGTTGCTCCTCAAGATGTTAGGGGCGTGCTTATAATATATTCCAGTGTAGCTGTGATTTCACCTTCTTTACATTTCAATCTATTTGTACTGCCGGTTATTTATTAAGACTGCTCGTTCCCCGATGTTGGCGCGGTTATGGACTCTTGTCAGCACCGCTCGTTGTGGGGCCGGACGCATTATATATAAATATATACCGCCTGCTATGTGACCCTGTGCAAGCCGTGGGGAGTGAACGCTCGTATTGCCTGCCGGCCGTGGTGTTATTGCTTCCAAATACTGCTGTGGGCCTTAACGCTGTTCTCTAAAGTTAAATGCAATTTGGGAATCATTCTGGGTCATAATTTCCGTTAGTTTAATGAGGCCACCATGTTAGTACTGGCGTTTTTGTAAGTCATTTTATAGGTTGAGTTATTACTAGTCCTTATTATTTGACACTTATGTTAATCATTCGTGTATCTTTAATGAACGTGCAACTTGTTATTATTCCTGTGTGCAAGTTTTTCGACCTTGGTTGGCCCACTTTCTCTTTTTTGTATAAGCATGTTTCACTGTGGACCTTTACGTGGGCAGTTCAGTTTTATTAAGCTTTAAGATCTCTTTGTTCTTAATGAAGTTGTGGTATTATGTGGCTGTGTAACTTTGGATGGAACTGTACAGTGTTATTAGTCTCTTAAGACATGGGTAAACAAGAACGATTGTTTGTGGTTGATTATTCACCGTGCCTACTATCAGTGATTGCGGTTGCGGACGCTAAGTAATATGATTCTTATTCGTGTTTATGTAATTCAATCAAAGTGAAGATTTTTATATTGCCTCAGTAAGAGGGCAAATGTCCGAATTGAAGTTTATTATAATGTCTGTTTTGAGTCTAATTAAAACTGAAAAAAATCACAAGCTTGTCCAACATCAGTGATCCCGGGCTTCCTATTTCCTTTGTGGTGATTTTCTAAAGAATTGGGTAATACCACGGTTCACCTTTACACCAGTTTTGCCCCAGGAAATGTCATACGTATATGCTACTTCACAGTAAATTAGGTACATGTATGCTTCAGACGTGGTACTATTACTTTCGTGAAACTCTGCATTTATACCGATTTCCACCACTGTGTAACTTCTGCAGTAGACCATAGTGTACTAAAACAAGTCTCAGACTTATTAAGACGCAATCTTCATCGCATTTGCTGGATATTGCTCTGTTGCTACTGTCACTAACTACCTACCACTGATTCTCTACCAAAGTGCGTACACATACATGTCAGTAAACTATTCGGCCAGAGCAAATAACAAGGTGACTTTTCTCGTAGAAGTGAATAAAAAAATAAGTCATGCTCACAGCGTTCCGTATACAAAAATACTTTCTGTATGATACTAATCAGCCATGATTACGGTGTGTAAATTAGCAAAATAGAAATGGCTTCCGCTGTCAAATAACAAACACAGCCTGCCACAGAGTAACTACGAAATTCCGTACATAATATTACTTGTTACCCAACATACTCGAGGCACCACTTGTACTTAGCACTGAACACTGTACTGAATCACTCAACTACCAGAATGTAGTTACTAACACGGAAAACTCCCCATCATACCCCCCCCCCCCTCCCCTCAGATTTAGTGGTAAGATGGGCTAGGAGATAGCCCGTCAAAAACTGGAAATGGATCAAGCATGAAAGCAGGAAGAAGGTGTACTGAAATGTGAAAAAAGAAGCAAAATAGAAACAGCGATCAATCAAATCTCACGATCCCCAACATCGAACGAAATTAAACATCACCATGTCGTGGTGAAATGGTGTACTTAAGGGGAGTTCCGTATTCAAATGTCACTCGTACAACTTTTTTTTTATTTCTATAAAATTACGAACTATCCGTCAGGATATTGACGTGTGTCTTCGCTGTATTCAAATTTGTGTCTGTGTCGTGGTGTAAAGGCCGTTTGAAACAGTGACGTGTAACGAAGGGACCTCTAGACATACTTATCTTCTATCTTTCCCACACAAGTACCCCATCTAATGATTCTTGCGTTCCGTTTTTGCACTTTTGATTCTTGAAGTTCTTTCTTGTAACATAGTCCACAGCCATTCAAGTGTTACTTTTGTTGTTGCGGGAGTCAGCACCGACACAAACATGGAACGAGAGATGTTACGATGAGTGGTGGCAGGAATCCAAAATGATCTGTACTTAACATTTTTAGATTAACAGAAAACTTTATTCCTATTAAGGAAAGGAACATAAGTTGACTACTCGTTATGAGGTAACATGATGTCCTTCCTATGCCTCCTTTATGCAATTCTTTTTTCACACTTATTACTACTCGCAGAACGCAGAATAAGTATCGTCTTCCTGCCAGTGCTGATGCTCTCGAAGTCTGCGACAGAACTGGGACCACTCAGCGATGGGTCGCTGATTAAGTCAGCGTTAACTTGGGGCACTGCACTTTGTCGTCTTGGAGGTGTGATGCTGCCCGCTATTTCTATTTGCGTTGGGATCAGCATCTTGTACATGCCGTTTCGCAGCGCTAGTTGGTGTTCCGTCGGTGCGATAGGACTACACAGTTTTCATTTCTGTAAGAGGTCCATGCGGCATCTCGCTTGCTCTCGCTACTCATCACATTTACTTGTGATGGTAATATATTCGTACCACATTACTCACATTCTGTAATCAGTGTATAGTATAACAGTTGCCACGACTGTTAAAGTAGAAGAGGCACGTCAATCAGCGGACGAACAGTTCATAAGTTTGTGAAAAAAGGAGGGGGGAGGGGGCACGAGAGAAAACTGTAAACGGATCTCTTGCTCTGCAACCCAACATCGTGACCATGGAACAACGACGCCGTGGCTATTCAGATTCGCTCGATGTTGTATATATTGAGCTTGGACTATTCGCTGTTTCTGTTTTGTTTCCTTTTTCAACGGTTCAGTACAGTTTCTTCCTGTCTTCATGCTTGGTTCAAATGGTTCAAATGGCTCCGAGCACTATGGGACTTAACATCTATGGCCATAAGTCCCCTAGAACTTAGAACTACTTACACCTAACTAACCTAAGGACATCACACAACACCCAGTCATCACGAGGCAGAGAAAATTCCTGACCCCGCCGGGAATCGAACCCCTGAAGCCGGGTGTGGGAATCTTCATGCTTGGTATGTGTTCAGTTCCCCTGGGCCACTTTACCGCTAAATCTGGGGAGGGCGGGGGTGCGATGGGGATTTTCCTTTGTAAGGCAAGTAGTGCTCATTTTTACATGCAGTAACTGCTTTCTCCACCTCTACTTGAATCGCTATGTTCTGCCCGTGGTAAGACGCCAGGCGCTCCACCTGCTTGTGTCTACCCTGCGGGCTATGTCCGGTGCTGACTGTAGGCGTTTTGGGCCTGAGGATGGCAAAATGAATTGCAGAAAGTGGTTGCGTTCGAAATAAAATAACGTAACCTAAAGTATACGGCTGCTGGTAAAGTTTATTGAATTGAAAAGTACATACCAGCTTATGTCTCCCAGCCATAGCGGACTGACAGAGACTGTACGTGACGTCTGCTGACAGCTCGTTCCTTCCGGGCCGTCCTGTAACTGATCCACCTGAATGATGTGTTTGACTTCCACTACACCACACACCGGCCACCTCCAAGCGTACCCTGGGGTACCAACACCGGCTGCCGGACGTAGCTCTTAAATTTGTATGAGCGCAAGAATAACAGTTGCATACCAGGACTACATTTCGTTGTTTCACCGTTTTTCAAGCTTTATAAACTTTTATTTTATTAAAAAATGGTTCAAATGGCTCTAAACACTATGGGACTTAACACCTGAGGTCATCAGTCCCCTAGACTTAGAACTACACTCCTGGAAATTGAAATAAGAACACCGTGAATTCACTGTCTCAGGTAGGGGAAACTTTATTGACACATTCCTGGGGTCAGATACATCACATTATCACACTGACAGAACCACAGGCACATAGACACAGGCAACAGAGCATGCACAATGTCGGCACTAGTACAGTGTATATCCACCTTTCGCAGCAATGCAGGCTGCTATTCTCCCATGGAGACGATCGTAGAGATGCTGGATGTAGTCCTGTGGAACGGCTTGCCATGCCATTTCCACCTGGCGCCTCAGTTGGACCAGCGTTCGTGCTGGACGTGCAGACCGCGTGAGACGACGCTTCATCCAGTCCCAAACATGCTCAATGGGGGACAGATCCGGAGATCTTGCTGGCCAGGGTAGTTGACTTACACCTTCTAGAGCACGTTGGGTGGCACGGAATACATGCGGACGTGCATTGTCCTGTTGGAATAGCAAGTTCCCTTGCCGGTCTAGGAATGGTAGAATGATGGGTTCGATGACGGTTTGGATGTACCGTGCACTATTCAGTGTCCCCTCGACGATCACCAGAGGTGTACGGCCAGTGTAGGAGATCGCTCCCCACACCATGATGCCGGGTGTTGGCCCTGTGTGCCTCGGTCGTATGCAGTCCTGATTGTGGGGCTCACCTGCACGGCGCCAAACACGCATACGACCATCATTGGCACAAAGGCAGAAGCGACTCTCATCGCTGAAGACGACACGTCACCATTCGTCCCTCCATTCACGCCTGTCGCGACAGCACTGGAGGCGGGCTGCACGATGTTGGGGCGTGAGCGGAAGACGGCCTAACGGTGTGCGGGACCGTAGCCCAGCTTCATGGAGACGGTTGCGAATGGTCCTCGCCGATACCCCAGGAGCAACAGTGTCCCTAATTTGCTGGGAAGTGGCGGTGCGGTCCCCTACGGCACTGCGTAGGATCCTACGGTCTTGGCGTGCATCCGTGCGTCTCTGCGGTCCGGTCCCAGGTCGACGGGCACGTGCATCTTCCGCCGACCACTGGCGACAACATCGATGTACTGTGGAGACCTCACGCCCCACGTGTTGAGCAATTCGGCGGTACGTCCACCCAGCCTCCCGCATGCCCACTATACGCCCTCGCTCAAAGTCCGTCAACTGCACATACGGTTCACGTCCACGCTGTCTCGGCATGCTACCAGTGTTAAAGACTGCGATGGAGCTCCGTATGCCACGGCAAACTGGCTGACACTGACGGCGGCGGTGCACAAATGCTGCGCAGCTAGCGCCATTCGACGGCCAACACCGCGGTTCCTGGTGTGTCCGCTGTGCCGTGAGTGTGATCATTGCCTGTACAGCCCTCTCGCAGTGTCCGGAGCAAGTATGGTGGGTCTGACACACCGGTGTCAATGTGTTCTTTTTTCCATTTCCAGGAGTGTACTTAAACCTAACTAACCTAAGGACATCACACACATCCATGCCCGAGGGAGGATTCGAACCTGCGACCGTAGCAGCAGCAGCGCGGTTCCGGATTGAAGGGCCTAGAACCGCTCAGCCACAGTGGCCGGCGGACTACTGTTTAATTTTTTGGACAATAAGCCACTTTCACTAATAAAGCTGTGTGTCAGTTATAACTTCTGTAGCACCGTCAGTTCTGAATTTACTAGAAGATTATCACCTTTACATTATTTTGCCTGACAACTTCTTTTCCTTTCATGATAACCATTTCGTTGCGAGCAGCCTCTCGAGTCTAACAGTATATCTTGCATACAGTTGTTTTACTACTGCAAAGTCATGGTTTAGATGAAAGCATCTTTCACACACATTCGGCCGCTATTCGGGTATAGTCACTGGCACAGTATGAGTGGCAGTCAAGCGACTAACTAACACTCGCTGCATCAGGACCATGAAATAGTAACATTCAGAAGTAATCACTACATGCATTAATACATTCATCATACTGGGAGACAGAACGATCAATTCCCCTTTCGTTGAACTCGGTGGGCCGCTGACGGATCCACAGCGGCACCCGTTCTTGCTTCTCCTATTATGGTTGAAACCGACATTTACGCATGTCTCTCTTCAGATCGGCAAAGATGAGAAAAATACACCGTGAAATATCTAGGCTTTACGAGGGATGCTGTAATGTTTCCCAAACAAGCGTAGCCTTCGTCTGATTGGCAGTGTGGCCGCGGGCCTTATCGGTTAAGGGGATGAATCCATCCGGAAGCATTCCGACAGCGCGAGGGCAAACGGCAAAGCCAATGGTGAAAAAATCCCACACCTCCCCAGCCAAAGAGATCAAAACTGTTCATACAAGTTCGGGTGATCATGATGTCAAGATTATCGTCTTTCTCGATTGCACGTGCCCTCTGTCCTTAAGAGTTCTTCTAGTGTGGTACCACAATCAATGCGCAGTGCTTTGTAGATACTTGCAGAAACTGCGACGCTTCTTGAAGTCTAAACGCGCAGGATTTCTCGCGGCATTCAGTATTCATTTGTCTTCCCTTAATATACATTATGTGATGAAAAGTATTCGTACACCTCCAAAAGCCGGCCGGTGTGTCCGAGCGGTTCTAGGCGCTTCAGTCTGGAACCGCGCGACCGCTACCGTTGCAGGTTCGAATCCTGCCTCGGGTTAGTTAGGTTTAAGTAGTTCTAAGTTCCAGGAGACTGACGACCTCTGCTGGTAACTCCTACAGTGCTCAGAGCCATTTGAACCATTTTCAACGCCCCCAAAAACATACATATTTCATATTAGGTGCGTTGTGCTGCCACCTTCTGCCAGGTACTCCATATCAGCGACCTCAGTAGTCATTAGACATCGTGAGCGACCAGAATGGGGCGTTCCGCGGAACTCAAGGACTTCGAACGTGGTCAGTTGACAGGCTGTCACTTGTGTCATACGTCTGTATGCGAGATTTCCACTCTCCTAAACATCCCTAGGTTCACTGCTTCCGATGTAATAGTGAAGCGGAAACGTGAAGGGACACGTACAGCACAAAACCGTACAAGCCGACCTCGTCTGTTGACTGACAGAGAACGCCGCCATTTGGAAAGGGTCGTAATAGTTCCAAACTGCATGAGGATCCACTGCAGGTACTATGAAAGTCAAGCGGAAGGTGAGAAAACTTGGGTTCCATGGTCGAGCGGCTGCTCATAAGCCTCACATCGAGGCAGTAAATGCCAAACGACGCCTCGCTTGGTGTCAGGAGCGTGAACATCGGACAATTGAACAGTGAAAAAACGTTGGTTTGAGTGACGAATCACGATACACAATGTGGCGTTCCCATGGAATAGTGTTGGTATGGCGAATACCCGGTGAACGTATCAGCCAGCTTGTGTAGTGCCAACAGTAAAATTCGGAGGCGGTGGTGTTATGGTGTGGTCGTGTTTCTCATTGAGGGGGCTTGCACCCCTTGCTGTTCTGCGTGGCACTATCACAGCACAGACATACACTGATGTTTTAAGGACCTTCTGGGTTCCCACTATTGAAGAGCAATTCCGGGAATGGTGATTGCATCTTTCAACACAATCGAGCATCTGTTCATAATGCACTGCCTGTGGTGGAGTGGTCACACGATATACCATCCCTGTAATGGACTGGCGTTCACAGAGTCCTGACCTGAATCCTAAAGAACACCTTTGAGATGTTTTGGAACGCCGACTTCGTGACAGGCCTCAGCGACCGACATCGATACCTCTCCTCAGTGGAGCACTCCATCAAGAATGCCTTCGAGAATGGAAGATGTCATCAAAGCTAAGGGTGAGCGGTGAGCCAACACCATATTGAACTCCAGCATTACCAATCGAGGGCGCCAGGAACTTTAAGTGACTTTCAGCCAGGTGTCCGGATACTTTTATCACATAGTGTATGTGTACTGTTTTTTCTCCTTTTATTTTTAGTGTTAACGAGATAACTGTCCACCTTCATCCAGTGGACAAGCCATTCCAGCTAGATGGTTAAGCAAGAAATACTGCAGAAATCCAGCGAGTTAGTAGATTGGTTGATTTACAAAACTTGTTTTCGAAGAAAGGGCCAGCTTAGGTTCTTGTCAGACATCCTGATTTATGTTTGCTCTAGCTTATACCTTTCTTGCAGAGGCCGGGGTAGTGCGTCGAAAAGGCCACAGTCGCTATACAGTCTGTTCTACTGAACTAATTCGTTTCCAAATACCTCGAATTCGATGGGATTTTAATGTTTTTTCTGCCTTTCTGTGACATGCGAAGGAAGAGAGCAGCTTACAGGGGGAGTATCTCAGGGAGTAGAGGTATTCTCTTCAAGGTGAAAGCCTATTTGAGACATGTTCCACGCATCTTCATCGTAACCCTTCAGAGCGTTGGAGGAAGATGTTACGGAATGCTACAACAAGGTTCACGCTCTGAGACACAGGTAAATTCCTCAGAACAAGATGTACGAGGCGAGTACGCACCAGTCGGATCCAGAGTCGGATGTCCTGTTGCTGAGGTAATTACCTCAATTCGTTTCTTTCACTATTACATGAAGAGCCAGCTCTACGTTCCTGGAGAGTGACTTGCTGCAGCGTCTAATAACTAACATACACCGTAACCCAATGTTCCAGATTGAGTCAGTAAATTTTTAAACAGATTTTCACTTATACCTGCATGACCTGCAATACCGTCATTATAGAAAATTTAAGTTGAATCTTTATAGATTCTGAAGTAATTATAGCCCCGTAGCACATAGTAAAGCGTTCTGATTTGGTCTCGTCTTTAATGTCTCAATAGTTCTCTAACGGTATCTCTCAAATAATACTGCAGTACAATATCATTATGAAAAATTACTTTTTGTATGAAACTTCTTGGCAGATTAAAACTGTGTGGCCGACCGAGATTCCAACTCGTGACCTTTGCCTTTCGCGGGCAAGTGCTCTACCATTTTTTTTTAAATCTCATTTTGTTCGCTTTTGTTCGTTGCATCTGCTCGTGGCGGACGTCGGAAGACATCCGTTAGAGTTCGTTGTTGATCGATTAGCTCAGTTCTTTTTATTACAGAGGGCTGCTAACCCATTACGCTTGCCTCTAGTACCATGGAAGCTATTCCCTGGTGTCTTAATATATGCTATATCATCCTGTCACAACTTGTAGACAACGTTTTCCACATTTTCTTTTCCAAACATTTACTACGGAGAAACTCATAGTTTCTCTTACCCGTTAACTTAATTTTCAGCATTCCTCTGGAACACATCTGGAAACTTCGATTCTCTTGTGATTTATCCACAGTACATGATTCACATCCATTGAATACTCTTTTAGTTTTCCTGCAATGTATTTAGTCGGAAAGGTATCGTGAGGGCGCACATAAATTAACAACATCCCAAACCAATCAAGGTAGTGCTAAAGTCTATGAGCAATGGAGATATGAAGAGAAACCAATGTTCATTATTAAAAAAAAAAAAATGTTTGCGCGTGGGTCAAAGATATAATTGCACCGGCTGATATAATTTCGTAATGTACCCGGCGTACTAGACTGCGTCATTAAGAAAAACACTAGAATATCTGAACAAACGACGTTTCGATTGACTTTGCAGGGGTCCTCTTTAGGGTGGATCATTACACAGCAGTTAACCGACCTGAGGAGACCGCTGTAAAGTTGGTCGAAACCTCGGCATTTCAGTTGTTTTAAGGTCTTGTAAAGGCGCTGCCGAATACTCAAAATTATTTTATTCAAAACTGAACCTGTTATTCACATATATCGAATTCAGTCCCACAGAGAAAGCAGTTACCTATTAACATGTTTACAAGAGTGAGGTAACATCCGAAAATAAAGCTGCTAAGACATGTAAGTGACCTACTTCCAGGTGGCATCTCCCACGTAAGTGTTACAAAAGAACGGTTTATGAAAGATTGGATGGATATCCTCGTCCACCTGGGAACGAACTTCAAACGCATTCGTTAAACGCCAAGTTCCATTTCAAGCGAGCTGTCAATAACGTGAAGTAATTTTCCAGTTGTGAAACAAATACTCAAATGAGAAAGACGACATTAATTCATAATAGTAAAATAGTATGGCGTTCCCGTCACGCAAGAGCATCATGCGATATCACAAAGTACGACGTAGCACCGTCTAAATCTGCATTCGTTAAGCTCCGCAACTTTCCTACTAATCTGAATTAAAAGCTGTAGCTTTGAAACATTTGTCGGTCAAGCTGCGATTGGTGGCAGCTTCAAAGAATTCCTCGACATATTATTGCCGCCCTTCCGAATGTCAGCAAAAACACAGCGGCACGAGATGTGCCATCACACATGCATCTTACTTGCACATTTCGAACTCAAGGATGTAGCATCTTAAGCTAAGAAACGAAGCAACCCGAAACAGCGGTAACGTTTCACATTCTACTTGAGGTCACGAGCAATTAGTATTTACATAAACATCTACACCCATACTCTGCAAATAGCTGTGGTGTCCATGGCAGAGCACACATCCCATGGTACCAGTTACTGTTTTTTTTTCTCGTTACATGCGTTAAATGCGTCCAAGTTCTCACGAACATGGAGACTGATAGGATTTTCGATGCTTAGTTGAGTCATCACAGATCATGGAAGCGATGATGGAATTATGCCAGTATTGTGATTCAATTGCTTTAACGCTGTATTAAACGACTATATTAACTTAGCATGAACACGGTAGTAGACTAAAATTAACTATTCGAAACAGAATATAATGAATATATTCGTGCCAACATGCTGAGATGGAAAAGGGTAAAAAGTATAAGATTGGAAACAGGGGGAAAATGGTAAAAGATAGGAAATATATCTTCAGTACCAGACAGGATTGGCCACAGCATATCAAATGCAATTGTGGTCTGAAGAATGGAGGATCGTGTATTTGGTTTAGAGAGTGATAATCGCAGTTTCAGTGTTTGGCCGTGATACTCACCGCGAAAAAGTTTGACCTCCATTATATTACCTCTCAATGGCGTATTAGTCGCACAGCAAAACGGAAGACTCTGTGTAGAATTTGAGAGCTATAAGAAGATTGGAGACTGTTTGAATCTCTGAGTTAGCCCAAGAAATGTGCCGGCGGTGACTCAAATCCCGGTTTAGTACATAGTTGTAACTTAAAAAAAAAAAAAAAAAATCCGCGCTCTTGCTCCACATGAACAATCAACTCATTACTCTCAAAACAAATGATTAGTAGCAAGACAAGGTCAGCTTTTGTTTTCTCGTTACAAAGTCCTGCACGTGCCGTCTCCAGTAAAAAAAGCCGGAAGGATTATCACGAGCTCTTTGTAACATGAATCTTGTCATGAGAGAATTTTAAAGTTTACATAATACACTGAGAACATTCCTTCTCTTAACCTGCATGGAAAATCACCTCTGATTAAACCATTCCAGTTACTGTATTAGAGCCTACAATTAATTTGCAGGTAGTACGGGACTCCATTTCCAAACAGTCATTTCGCTTGAGAATTGGAAGTGATTGCATACGGTAATACGAACTAGATTGTATCCGGTTGCTTGCGGTAATGTGAGCGAGATTGTATCCACAGGTGGGCCACTGTGGCGTCAATATAATCGAAAACTGATTACGATTTCAGTTGATGACTTCGCGCAACATGTTTTGTGGCACACAATTCCACACTAAGTGTAATTAATGGATACATGCAGTTTGATCGATTACTTTTTATGGTAGTTCATTTCAAGACCTGGAAGGAGCAGCGATCGTTTTCATGTTATGTTTAGTGAAGATGCGATTAGGTCTTTTAAAATGATAAATTATGTAAACTTTTTACCATTTCTGTGGTCCAGGTTTACTTAGTATAACACAGGCCATACTCTTTTCCGTAAGTCAGTAATCACTCTTCTAAACTAGAAACCTGTTGCTCAAAAATTTTAGAAGCTTATGAGCTTAATCTCGAAGTGTATTGGCAGGTCACATGTCTGAACCTATATTAGTTCTGGGGAGTGATTTCCTTCATTGTTTCACGTATAATGGATAGGCATAGCGAGAACGAGACCGAGTGAGGTGACGCAGTGGTTAGCAAGATGGACTCACATTCGGGTGGACGACAGTTCAAACCCCATCCGGCCATCCGATTTAGGTTTCCCGCGATTTCCCTAAATCGCTTCAGGGAAATGCCGGGATGGCTACATTGGAAGGGTACGGCCGTCTTCCTTTCCCAACCTTCCCTGATCCAACGGGACCGATGACGTCACTGTTTGATTCCTTCACCCAAATCAACCAACGAAACGAAGTGAGAACAAGAGAAATTCATGCCCTGATGGAACCGATGATATTCGCTGTAAAATTGTATTATTTCCACAACAAGATGCTTAGGATTTTGGAGGCTCCACATTCATAAGGGTTTCAACAATTTTCTAAATATGTATTAAGATTAAGAACTCTTCTCCGTGTCCAGCGTACCAATGTAACGCTTTGGATGCTCCGCACATCGATCAGACAAGCGCATACTAAAACACTATATTGAATAATGGGTTTGTTTTGTATGAGTGTAGATATATAGCCCTTTCTTCTGTCAATTACTTTATTTTAATTCAAGAGGAGATAGTACTTCCGTCATAAGAATATCGTTTGTCATTTTTCTCAGGCAATCTGTCATAACAAAGATATTGCAACGTATTAGGTTTACAACTTTGCCTCCGCCGTTTTGCAATAGATGGCAGCAGCAGCAAGTGGTGGAGCAGGGGATAAGTCGTGTCATACAGTAAGCTTAGGCATTTGTAATCATACCACCATAGAAAATATTAGTCGATTTGTGTTGCATCATACAATTATTCTCGACTGAATATGTCAACTTATGTGCCCAGTTCTCGTCATTTGCGGGAAGGATTAATTTCTTGCTGTAACAAGAACTCTGCTTCTGAAGCTCACAAAATGCTGGTAAGACCCATGGTGTAGCATATATTAGTACAAGAACGGTTTCAACGCTTCACGACCGGCAATGTTCACGTCGAAGACAGCCATGGTGATGTGAGAGAGAGATATTTCGAAGCTGCTAAGTCCGCAGCTCGTGGTCCATCGGTAGCGATCTCGCTTCCCGCGCCCGGGTTCCCGCGTTCCATTCCCGGCTGGGCCAGGGATTTTTTCTGCCTCGTGATCATTGGGTGTTTTGTGATGTCCTTGGGTTAGTTAGGTTTAAGTAGTTCTAAGTTCTAGGGGACTGATAACCTCAGATGTTAAGTCCCTAAGTGCTCAGAGCCATTCGAACTATTTTGAAGCTACTGAAACCGAGGAAACATCCAGAGGAGATCGTTAGCGGAAGCAATTGGTACGACTGAGCTGAGCATCGAAAGACAAATGGCCACAATACACGGATAGACAGGAAATTGTGACTTCGCTACGTGACAGTGCTTGGCCCCATGTCTCAAATTCTGTCAAAACATACTTGGAAACGAACTTCTAGCATGCTCGAGTGATTGCAGGACAGTAGAGTGTGTTAATCAATACAACGGAAAACAGCCACAATTGCGAAAGTAAATAAAAGTGAAATTTACATCTTTGGCTGTTTTTCCTTTGTATTGATACTTGGAAACTTTGAAATGGGAAGTCCTATTCCAACCCGCCGGATTCTCCAGTCATCCCTACCTCTGACTATCACCGTTTTCGATCAATAGCACACAATCTAGCTCACCAGTAACTCCGGTCTACACTGAACACTGAAGAAACTGGTTCATGAAGGGGCCCCGTGAGCAGGCAGAAGTGCCGCAACACCACGTGGCATGGACTGGACTAACGTCTGAAGCTGTGCTGGAGGAAACAGACACAACAAATCCTGCAAGAATGTCCATAAATTCGTACTAGGGGGTGGAGATCTCTTCTGAAAGCACGTTGCAAGACATCCGATTCATGACCAATAATATTGGTGTCTGGGGATTTGGGTGGCCAGCGTAAGTGTTTAAACTCATATGAATGTTGCTGGAGTTACTCTGTAGCAATTCAGGACTTGTAGGGTGCCGCACTGTCCTCCTGGAATTGCCCAAGTCCGCGGCAATGCACAATGGACGTAAATGGATGCAGATGGTCAGACAGAATGCTTACGTACGTGTCACCTGTCAGAGTCGTATCTAGAGATATCAGGGATCGCAACTGCTCGTGCCCCACACCATTACAGAGCCTTCACCCATCTTGAACAGTCCTCTGTTACAGACTGGGTCCATGGATTCATGAAGTTTCTTCATACCCGTACACGTCCATCTGAGCGATACAATTTCAAACCAGACTCCTCCGACGAGGCAACATGTTTCCAGTCATCAACAGTTCAATATCGGTGTTGACGGGCCCAGGCGAGACGTAAAGCTTTGTGTCGTGCAGTTATCAAGGGTGCACGAGTGGGTCTCCGGCTCCGAAAGCACATATCGATAATGTTTTGTGAATGGCTCTCACGCTGACACTTACTGAGGGCCCGGCATTGAAATGTGCAGCAGTATGCGGAAGGGTTGAACGATTCTCTAAGGTCGCCGTTGGCCCCATTCTTGCAGGATCTTTTTCCGGCCGCAAAGATATCGCTGATTTGATGATTCTTGAAATGGTCTTACGGGAAAATCCTTACTACCTCGCTATCTCGGAGATGCTGTGTCCCACTGCTCATGCGCCGACTATAACACCACGTTCGAACTCCCTTAAATCCTGATAACCTGCCATTGTAGCAACAGTAACCGATCTAATAACTGCACTTATATAGGCGTTGCCACCCCAGCGCCGTATTCTGCCTGTTTACTTACCTCCCTAAGCCCGTACCAGTTATTTTGGCGCTTCAGTGTATGAACAAGAGCAAAACTGGATCAATTCATGAAGCTCCTCGACAGGTGACCAGTTCCTCAGCTGCGCGATTCGTATGCTGCCCGAAAGATGAGTAAAAGTAGCGCCCAACAATGGCCTATACTTGGAAGAATATGTCTTTTGTAATTTTTCGCAATAAAGGCTCGAACTATGGGAAAGAACGGTGGAACAAAATTTGTAGACCTAATATATAATTACTGTTACTAAATTACTGTGTAGTCAGCAGACGGTGGCCTATAAATTTACACCTACTTCTAATTCTATATTTGCTCCTGTAACGCGGAAACCATCGTATGGTGTTAGGAAGCGTGTACTTAATTAACCATATTAAAATTTTACCTCTGGTGGGTATACAAAAAGAAGGATGTAATACGTTTTAGCTCCATGGAATTTGCTTGCCGATCCGAGATAGTATTGTTGCTTTTCAGATGAACTATTTGAACTTTGCCTTAACTGATTAAGGAAACCACGAGAAACTAAAAGTATCTGACTTTCACAAGAAGGTGATTTCAGCGTGCTGTAGATTGGGGATATCTTTAAAGTACATGGAGTGAACAATGAAACATCTGTTAAATCTGCCTCTAGGTCTGTAACTGGTCTAAAGATGATGTACAGAAACAGTTATCAAGAATTAAATTAAAAAAAATCGAATTGGTTTCAAGTTTTGTGTTCTACCACTCGCCGTTCCACATTTCTCGAACTAACGAACGAAAGAAATACACACCATTCTAACAACCCTACCACAACAAAGGTCAAAATTAAATAATGATGGTGTTGCTCACGCTGCTATATACTGCACTTACGGGCAACGACAAAGTTATTTTGTGGCAGGTGTCATTAGAGCACAGTTAATAAAGTCATTTCATGTAATAACGAATGAACTAGGCACTCATCTTTTCGTGTTTCCCACGCTGGTCTCGTTGTAAACTCATGGCTCAATCGTCGAAAATCTAGGTGGTGGTGATTCTAAGTCGGATGCAAAGAGGCCTAGGTTTTATTCTGCTATATTCAAAAGTTTTGTAGATGCCCTTCACAAACCATTCTTGAAGATTAAACTTTGCAAGTTAAGACAATGGTGATGTAAAATAATAATCAGCAACCCGAATTTAAGTTACACTTCCTTTTTTATAAGTTTTGCTGCAATATCACGTAACACACAAAACATCACTTGACAATACAAAACATCTTCCTCACTGTTAAAGTTCATATTTTATAAGCTGACTACAATATGCGTCTTTCCAAGATGACGTCCAAGACTTGACTTTTTCAAGGTCCGACACTGTAACTAACTAACTAACTAACTAACAATCGCTTGCGCGCCCAAAAATCAGTTACAAGTACGTCAAAGATCATAGTGACAAAAGAAAGAATACCCATAAGAATAATATCATTGCCATATAAATATATCAATGAATCAAAGTACTTCTACATTAATGAAATCAAATCTGAATGTTGTCCCAGAAATATGTCAACTACTTTACAGAAACACAGTAGAATATTACTGGTATCGAGAGGTTCAGGTGAGGTTCCGTATTTGTTACGTAATTCAAGTACCATTACAACCTGTAGGAGCTGCTTCCTCATGTCCACAGTTACACTTCGCCTGAGGAAGGACTTTCTGTTATCCACATTTGGTTACTAAATTTTTTGGCTCGGGCGAGCTTGTTTTCGCACCAATGTCTTTATCAGCTAGCGGTCGAAAGCTGTCGTGGTAAAAGTCTCTAATTAAAAACGAATTTGACAGTTCCGTGCGCTGTATTAGCACCTCTTGTGAGATACGCGTATAAAGAATTACATATGACGCTGCATCCGTCTTGGACACAAACCTCGTTTGTCGGTTTGGTAGTATTCCATAAACCTAGACTAAGAGTTACAACAGTCTTCTTCTTTCCAAATATCCCACACTTACGTGATCAACGAAAAAACAGCATTCCTAACGGACGTCCATACTGCACAGTTATATATCATCCACAGCTCAAATACTAAAGCCACCGAAATGAATCTCTTTCGAAACGACGTTGTGCGATACTGAGAGCGACATGATATTATTAACTAAAATGTCATTTCATGAGTTCACTTTGATCGTAAATTCAATAAACACTGCGCTGCATTTTCATTTAATGTGACAATATGTGGAATAAATACGACAGCACAAACAAACTGCACTTGATTGCGATTTTAATTAAACTCGACACACCGTGTTACCACACGACTTACAGCTTTGATGTGGCTTTTGTAGCACACCATCTACCTCCTGGTAAAACACTTTTTTTTCACCTTGTGTTTTGTAAATTATTGACCACCAAGTACCTACAATCGTGTAGCAGCTTACTTCATGACTGTCACATCGGAATGCGTGTGCTTTGATGGCTCAAGAGTTGATAGTATTGTATTTATAAGTTTTGACTGCCGTTCTTTCATTACGTTGCCATAGAAGTAGCACATTCGCAGACAAAGAGATAATGCCACATTAAATTCTGTAAAAATGTAGCATGTTGCAACAAATTTCATGAAAATGCATAGACGTTTCAGTTCTGTCGTATTTTACATTCTACAGAGGGTTAACTTGTCATGGTAATCTCCTTGAGAGTCGGTATTTTTCGAGAACATTTCAATACAGATTCTGAAATGGAACACTGCGAAAATTTGGCTCAGGCTCAAAGCAGCAACTTTCAACAGAATAAATCAATAATTTGAAAAGCCGAAGGTGATAGTGTTATGCATTAACTGTACTCGCCGGCCGAAGTGGCCGAACGGTTCTAGGCGCTTCAGTCCAAAACCGCGCGACCGCTACGGTCGCAAGTTCGAATCCTGCCTCGAGCATGGATGTGTGCGATGTCCTTCCATTAGTTAGGTTTAAGTAGTTCTAAGTTCCAATGGACTGATGACCTCAGAAGTTAGATCCCATAGTGCTCAGAGCCATTAGAACCATTTTTTAAGTGTACTCTAAGACAAGAAACAGGAAGATGCACCACAAAGGAATTATCCGAATCGGACGGAACTCGGTAGTTGTAATGTGTACAAATAACTACAGTTTCAGAAATAATGGGTAATTTATTCAAGAGTAAGAGCTTCACAAACCGAGCAAGTAAACAACGTGCCGGTCCACCTCTCACCCTAATGCATGCCGCTATTATTGATACGATTGCTGGCTCTCCTGATGAGCGACACCATGCCAAATTCTGTCCAATTGACGCGTCGGCTTGTCAAACTCCCAAGTTGGTGCTCTATACGTCCTCAATTGGGGAGTGGTTCAAATGGCTCTGAGCACTATGGGACTTAACATTTGTGGTCATTAGTCCCCTAGAACTTAGAACTACTTATACCTAACTAACCTATGGACATCACACACATCCATACCCGAGGCAGGATTCGAACCTGCGACCGTAGCAGTCCAGCGGTTCCGGACTGAGCGCCTAGAACCGCTAGACCACCGCGGCCGGCAATTGGGGAGTGATCCGGAGACATAAGCAAAGGTAGGGTTTGGCAAACATGAAGACAAGCTATAGGAAATCTCGCCGTGTGCGAGCGGGTACTATCTTACTGGAACACAAGCCCATTGCGGCTTTTCTTAAGGGCCACACCGATAGCTGAATGGTCAGCGTGAGGGGGCGGGGTGGGGGGTGGGGGGGTTGATTAGATTCCCGTCTGGGTCGTCGATTTTCTCTGCTCAGGGACTGGGTGTTGTGTAGTCTTAATCATCATTTCATCCCCATCCGGCGCTCAGGTCACCCAGTGTAGCGTCGAATGTAATAACAGCACCAAGGCGGCGGGACCTGCCCGCTAAGGGTCCCACCGGCCAATGACACCAAACGCTCATTTCCATAACGGCCACAAACCAGGGGCCAAGAATATCGTCAACGTACCTGTGTGCTGTAAGGGTGCCGTGAATGACAAACAAAATGGTTCTGCTATGAATAAAGAAAACGGGGTGCAGAACGTCGTCGACGTTCCACAGTGCTGCAAGAGTGCAGCGGATGACTACCAAGCGGGTCCTGCTATGAAAACAAATTGCACCCCAGATCATCACCCCTGGTTTGTCGGGCCGTAAGGCAGGCGACCGTCAGGCTGATATCCCAGTGCTCTTCGGGGTATCTCCTGACACTTTTTAGGCCTGGAATCTTATCGATTCGAGTTGAATTGTCTTCCCTCTTGGAATTGTGTCCCGGAGACCAGCGGAGACTGTCACCCGTTGCAGCCATACAGTACTGCCATAAGCCGACGATATTCTGCGCCCCGTTTTGTTGCCCTCCATGGCAAGCCATTCTGTGTTTACGTTTCAGCAAGATAATTTCGTTTGCACACTGCAAGAGTTTCTACGTCTTGCCTTGGTACTTGCTAAACCCAACCTTGGTCAGCAAGGTCGCCGGATTTTTCCCAAACTGAGAAAGTTTAAATCGTTATGAGCAGGGCCGTACAACGAGCTCGGCGTCTGACGATCAAACGCGCCAGTTGGGCAGAATTTGGCACCATATCCCTCAGCAGAACATGCAGCAACTCTGTCAATCAACGGAAACAGAATAACGGCTTTCATTAGGGCCACAGATGGAACAATGCGCTTGTAAACTGTTCTATTTGTGAAGTTCTTCCTTAAATAAAAAAAGAGTGACTTATCCACTTTTTGTGAAACTGTAATCATGTGTTTGTATGTACACATATATCACATCTGCCGGTTTCTGTCGCATTCGGACAATTCCTTCGGGATGCGTCGCTTTCTTTCTGTCTTAGAGCAGATGCTAGCAAAAGCAAAATTATCGGTTGTAGGCAATTTTTAAAGCTAAGCTCAATTTTGCCTTAGTATCTGGACAGTGTGTTAGTCGGCTAAGAATTTGCGACATTAGAAACACTATACAATAAGTTATAAGACTGCGCTGTGGCTTTCTGTGGTCAACATGAAACTTCCGTTTGCCAGTAGAAGAGCTCGTATCACATCTTTCCCTGTATAGTGTGAAAAAATCAGTTTTATGCTTTTAAGATGTTTTTCTGCTGTAAAGAAGTAAACATTATAAGCAAGAAGAAAAATTATGGACCCGACCGGCGTATTTCCGTCAGCTTCACAACACTCCACTCGTCCCTTTGGCAATTCGACCCGATTTACAAGTCGATTTTTCTATGTATCATCCTGCTGTCTGCTTTCTATCGGGTACAGCTGCCCTCTTCCGCACGTCACCAACATAACATTTGCATGTTTGTATCCCAAACGCTGCCATAAGATGTATTCTGGAGCACAAGATAAGATGTATTCTATTTACTAACTACACAGATATGTGATTTAACTGACATTTTTCACAGGACCGGTGACGTAATATCGGATGGTCTCTTCAAATCCCGAGATACATTCTCGAACAGATAATCGACGATAGTTATATTGCACCTAAAGTTCATGGAGGAGAGGGCAGTAATACTATCCTGCTCGAAGAGTCGGATGCGACTTGACCTATGACGCCTAATACCTTCTTGGTGAAAGGCTCGTAGGATCACATTCATATGAATCACATGTGGTGTAGTTTACTTGAAATTAAAATTTTCTGTTGAAAAGAATCCTTGAATACAATTCAACACGAAATTCCGCTACTGTTAAAAACTTTGTGACGACCTGATTGATAGCGTGTTGTCTGCCTTTGGAACGCAATACTATTTGATGTGTGTGGGTAGTGTCCCGTAAGCCCTAGATGTGTTTCCGGAGGTGTCTGGAACCATCAGGTCACGCAATTCCTGTAAATTATTGTTTGAGGGTGTGGAGCTGGGACCCGATAGCATCCCAGGTGTGTTGCATCGCCATCAGGTCAGGCGAATTTTGTCTCCGAAAGACCCATGTGAGATCCCTATCAAGCTCCTGAAGCCACTGTGGCATGATTCTGTAAAGTTTAAATGTTTTGTCTGTCCGTTAGGTTTCGGCTTGATAATGACCTACTAATCGAAACCGGTAGCAATGAGCGTAAAAATAAACAGCTGATGGTCATCTACATTGAATTCACACAATTATTTGACAGCCATAAAGCCCCATTTAATCTGAAATTATGTTTTTGCATTCTGTTTGTTAATTAAGATTCCAATCAATTGTGTGTAAAGTTGTGAATTCGACACGACTTTGTTTCGAAGAGAGTAACACGATGTACGCAGTCTAATGCCTTGTAAATATCACAGAAGATACAAGCTGGCGATATTTTATTGTTTAATACTCTGTGAGTGAATGCATAAATCCACTACCCTTACAGATATATTTACTTAAATGTAGGACTGCTCTTAAATAAATTACTTTTTGAACATTTTTGAAAAAAGTTTCAGCAAGGAAACCGGACGATCATTATTTAAGTCTTCCTTGCCACTTTCTTTTTAAAGGGTTTTAACAATTTCTGATTAATCTCTTGGGAAAAAAATCACGTAATTTGGGTGCACAGATTCTAAGAAATCAGTACCCAGAACAACCACCTCTGGCCGTAATAACGGCCTTGATACGCCTGGGCATTGAGTCAAACAGAGCTTGGATGGCGTGTACAGGTACAGCTGCCCATGCAACTTCAACACGATACTACAGTTCATCAAGAGTAGTGACTGGCTTATTGTGACGAGCCAGCTGCTCGGCCACCATTGACCAGACGTTTTCAATTGGTGAGAGGTCTGGAGAATGTGCTGGCCACGGCAGCAGTCAAACATTTTCTGTATCCAGAAAGGCCCGTACAGGACCTGCAACATGCGGTCGTGCATTATACTGCTGAAATGTAGCGTTTCGCAGGACCGAATGAAGGATAGAGCCACGGGTCGTAACACACATGAAATGTAACGACCACTGTTCAAAGTGCCGTTAATGCAAACAAGAGATGACCGAGATGTGTAACCATTGGCACCCGATACCATCACGCCTGGTGATACGCCACTATGGCGATGACGAATATACGCTTCCAATGTGCGTTTATCGCAGTCGCCAAACACGGATGCGACCATCATGATGCTGTAAACAGAACCTGGATTCATCCGAAAAAATTACGTTTTGCTATTCGTGCACCCAGGTTCGTAGTTGAGTACACCATCGCAGGCGCTCCTGAATGTGATGCAACGTCAAGGGTAACCGTAGCCATGGTCTCCGAGCTGATAGTCCATGCTGCTCCAAACGTCGTCGGACTGTTTGTGGAGATGGTTGTTGTCGTGCAAACATCCCCATCTCTTGACTCAGGGATCGAGACGTGGGTGCACGATCCGCTACAGCCATGCGGATAAGACTCCTGTCATCTCGACTGCTAGTTTAAAGAGGCCGTTCGGATCCAGCACGGCGTTCCGTATTACCCTCCTGAACCAACCGACTCCATATTCTGCTAACAGTCATTGGATCTGGACCAACGCAAGCAGCAGTGTCGCGATTCGATGAAACGCAATCGAAATAGGCTACAATCCGACCTTTATGAAAGTCGGAAACGTGATGGTACGCAATTCTCCTCCTTACACGAGGCACCACAACAACGTTTCACCAGGCAACGCCCGTCAACTGCTGTTTTTGTTTGAGAAATCGGTTGGAAAGTTTCCTCATGTCAGCAGGTGTGGCCACCGGCGCCAATTGTGTGAATGCTCTGAAAAGGTAATCATTTGCATTTCACAGCATCTTCGTCCTGTCGGTTAAATTTCGCGTCTGTAGCACGTCATCTTCGTGGTGTAGCAATTTTAATGGCCAGTAGTGCATATCTCGAAGTGACTAGTTGTTAAGATTACATACTTTTTCAGGACTCAGTTTAAAGATTCACCAACGTCATATGTGTTCTTAGTTTCAGAATTTGTAAATTCTATTGACTTCAGTGAAGGATGCTGGTGCTACTTCTAGTAATTTTCAGTTTCGTGGAATGACATGTTTAATACATTCTCTTGCTCCTAGAACTGAAACGTTCAGTTTTAATTTTGTAGCTACATTTGGAAAGTGACCGTTAAAAATATTTGTAACATTGTCATGTAATTTAATTGTTGGGGTACCTCCTACACATACTGTCACCAGTCTCAAAATATCCTATATAGTTTTATGCGTTTTAATGCACTGTTGATAAATATCATGACGTGCTTCTTTGAGGACATTTTAATATATTTCCTTAAAACTTCAAAGTATTTTTTGTGGAATGAAAGTAATGCCAGATCATGACGTTCTGGCAGCTACGTAATTTTCCCTTTTTTAAATTCCTTTATTTATCCATACCTTTCTTTTTAATAGATTTTTCGTATAGCCTTTCAGGAAAGTAATTTCTAAATGTTCTGTGAAATTTAATGAATTTAACATTAGCACCTCTTTACTCATCGCATGCCTACCCTTTAAATGCTGGAAGTATTGCACCCTGTTGTCAATAATAAGCTTCCTTGCCTTGTGTGAACATGCCTCTAAGTTGTGAGGTTCTACATTTTTATTTCCATTTATTTAGCATCATGATCGGACAGTGGATTAACTGTTGGATACATACTATTTCACCCTGAGAATTTCCTATAAAAATATTAACCGTCATGTTTCGGCTTGTTGCTGCAGGCGGTTAAAGAAGCAGTTCATTTTAAGTTTGATATTTTGTCTAATTTTCATATGAAGATAGATGTTAGTGTATCTTATAAAATGCGCAGCGAGGCGCCGAATAATTATCATTTCGGGAGTAAGATGTAAGGCTTTGAGTTCCATATCGTTCTCTGTTTAAGATCAGCGTGGGTTTATAGTATACCTTTTGAAGTAACCCAGTTGCTGATCATTGTTAACTACAGTCTACGGTATTTCCACTAGACGCCTGCTTAAACCTTCAAGTGATCCTTCGAAGACTGAAGAATTCTTCCCGTGAATGGTAACTTATTATATCGCTATGTGTATTCCGTGAATGTGTTACAATAGTGGTAGCCGAAAGAACACACTACACGAGGAGCATCGACCTCTATTGTAGGACTGCGGAAGGATTCGTTAGTCACGGCTACGGCATGCGCTGTCTTCTTCACTGTAACAAATGGTATACTTATCTTCCTCAACTGGAGCAGATCGTATACTGATGGGGTTCCGTGCAGGAGGTAGCCGCCATAGTGGTTCATCTGAGTTTCCGTCAGGCGTATTTCCATTCTTTAATAACCAAAATGATATTACGGTGAGAAAATTCATGCTCCACTAAATGACCTGCGGAAATACAGTGTTCAGCAATACGAGACTTGGATGTTTGCTTACTGAGAGTTCAGTGCTGATGTTTGGTGCAGAACTCTTCCTTGGTATGCGTTGTCTGGCGTATGTAAGCTATGCAACATTAGCACAGTATTTCGTATGTTCCAGACTTCCGCACCAACAAATCGTCCTTCGCTGACCTGAGTAGGTATGAAATTTTAAATGGATGGTGGAAAATCACTTTCACCTGAAATTTAGGTAAGGCTACGACTATCTTTGAATGGAGCTTGAGCCAGATGCTGTGGCTTGCCTTGTTCCAGAGGGAAGCTTTCAGGTCGCAAGATCTGGACGTTCGCAGAGGGGTAGGAACACTGATAGTTGAGAGCTCCAGTGTTAGGAGCCTTAGGAATATGGTTGCCAAGGACGGGAAGAAATCCATTCTGCACTTTGTGTACTTATTGAGAGGAGCCATTCGAAACGTGGAATGGGTGCTTCTGGATGTCAGTTAGAGCGTAAGATGCAACTATCTACTTGTGTCGGCTCATTTCGGTAATTACAATGTAAGTCGCATTGGATGATAAGAGATTCTCACTGATTTATGGTGGTCATCTGAAGTGTTGAAGACTATCTGTCTAGTTTTCGAGAAGAAGGCAGAGCTCACCATTTGTAGCATCATGGACAGCATCGATTGCTGACCTTTGGTACAGATTCGAGTGGAGGGTCTGCATCAGAGGGTCACGCAGCTCCGCGACTGTGTAGGCTACAGAGTCCTCGACTTACGCTGTAGAGTAGTGGGCTATCGGGTTCCGCTTAATAAGTCAGGAGCCCACTGTATACAGGGAGTTGCCACACTGATAGCGGGGACTGCATGGAGTAGACTGGGAGGTTTTCTATGTTAGAGTGTGTAGGTAAAGTACAGAAAGGGTTTTTCTGGGCAATCACAGGAAGAGGGTTGACATAGCAACAGTCGTAGCTGTGTTGGGAAAGAACCAGAGCTTCAAGAGCTAATAGAAAGCGCTGAATCTCAAATTGTTAGAAGTAACCACAGCTGTTTAAAGCCGGAAATAAGTTCCGCCTTAATTTTCACAAATTACCTAACGGTGTTCCGAAAGGGTATGTGAAATACGGTTGGTGCGGGCGTGTTTGTTGTTGTTGGATGCATATCTTGTTGCGTAATTGAAGTAGATAGCTACTGTGACTTAGTATGACAATCGGATAAAATTGTAATTGGTACCTTTTACTGACCCCATAGACTCAAATGTTTCAGCTGCTGAGAAGCTCAAGCAGTACTTGAGTACCATATCAAACAGCAATAGTTGGTGGTGACTTCAATCTATTCTACATATGTAGCTGAAGATACATGTTCAAAGCAAGTAGCATTAAATGGGTTCCACCGAAAACTAATTTCAGCAGTTAGTGCAGGAGCCAACTCGAAGATTAAATGGTTAAAAAATATGCCATACCTCTTAGCAATGAATAACCTCAAGCAGGTGGAGAACATAATGATAGATACAGGAATTACTACGTCTTTGTAGCGAGATTAACCACCGCAATATCCAAATCCACCAAAAATAGACGGTCGGTATACCTACACACATCAAAAAGTTTTTCATCGCCTTGGTTCCGAGAGTACCGGAACCTGTACTGAAAATTGGAATGGAGATCGGCATAAACATCATTTCTACCCTTTCTACTGCTCATGAAAACCGCACATTGCAAGATGTACCACCATACAGCGAGACCTTCAGAGTTGGTGGTCCAGATTTCTGTACACACCGATACCTCTAATACCGTGTAGCACGCCCTCTTGCATTGATGCATGCCTGTATTCGTCGTCACACTCTATCCACAAGTTCATCAAGGCACTGTTGATCCAGATTATCCCATTCCTGAATGGCAGTTCAGCGTAGATCCCTCAGAGTGGTTGGTGGGTCACGTCGTCCATAAACAGTCCTTTCCAATCAATCCCAGACATGTTCGATAGGATTCATGTCTGGAGAACGTGCTCGCCACTCTAGTAGAGCGATGTCGTTATCCTGAAGGAAGTCATTCACAAGATTGTCGTCCACGAAGACGATTGCCTCGCCAATATGCTGTCGATATGGTTGCACTATCGGTCGGAGGATGGCACTCACGTATCATACAGCCGTTACGGCGCCTTCCACGACCACCAGCGGCGTACGTCGGCGCAGCATAATCCCACTCCAAAACAGCAGGGAACCTCCATCTTTCTGCACTCGCTAGACAGTGCGTATAAGGGGTCTTTGACGATTGTCTGGTTGAAGGCATACGCGACGCACATCGGTAAGAGACCGTGATGCCAATTCTGAACGGTCCATTCGACATGTTGCGCCATTCTGTACCGCACTGCGTGGTGTCGTGGTTGCAAAGATGAACATCGCCATGGACGTCGAGAGTGAAGCTGTGCATCATGCAGCCTATTGCGCACTGTTTGAGTCGTAACACGAAGTTATTTGGCTGCACGAAAAGCATCATTCATCATGGTGCCGTTGCTGTCAGTGTTCCTACAGCCATAATCCGCAGGTAGCGGTCATCCTCTGCAGTAGTAGCCTGTAAGGTGTCAGGCAAATCCAACACCTTACATGAAAACCCTGACATGATAAACAAATCCAGTAGTATGTCACATAGCTCCGAATAAATCGTGACATTAAATTAAGCAATGTAATACGAGTAACGAGTGAGCAAATGGAATACCACAGACTAACACAAGAATGCCTAAATGCATGTAGTACCTCCCCACCGTGAGGCAGACGCAGTTCCGAGGGGAGAAACGAGGACAGAAGCCGAGAGCAGAACCGTGTTAAGCTAGAAAAGAGAGGGGCTGGGCACCCACGCCGCGAGCCTGTACAACTGTACAACTATACAACCCGCACGTTTGAGCGTTAGGCTTTTTCGCGTCTCAGGTATGTCAAGGACAACCCCCAGCCCATGTTAAAAGCTAGAGCCTTCCAGAAAAGCAGTATAGATCTTACGATAACACAAAAAGGGCCACTACCACCCGCAAGTTTTAGCGTGAGACTTTTTCGCGTGTCTGTTACATTAGGATCACTCCCCAGCCCATGTTAAAAGATAGAGCCCTCCAGAAGAGCAGTATAGATCTCACGATAACGCTAAAAGGACCACACTAGCTGCAGGTTTTAGCGTGAGACTTTTTAGCGTCTCTGTTACGTTGCAAACTTTAAAAACATTGCCCCACCACGAAAAGTATAACGTTTCCCATTGGATAGACAGAATTTTTGTAGGCGGAGCGTAAGGTTAACATTGAGACCCTGATTGCTCAGATGAAAACACAGCCAGATAGCTTTTTTTAAACTAACTTCGGTAAATTGTAGTAAGGAGAAGTTCGAGAGTTGGTTCAGAGACGGCGAGCTGGATGGCTGCTGCGCCGGCCGCTGCCGCCCTGACGCTGCTTAAACACCGACAAGGTAATGAACGCACGCGATGCCGCATTTTTGAGCGCATAAGGCTTCACTCAGAACTGCAGAAGTCTCATCTGTTACATCCCGTTTTTGCGTAATACTAGTGACGATCGTTAATTAAAACTCATGGTGTTCACATTTGCCACTTGAAGTAAAGATCTGAAACGCGATGATTTTTCTATTTTATAGTTATTGAGAAGCCACATCAGCCACTGTAATTTACGACAAGTTAGATAAGTAATTGAAGATAATTGAGGGGTCACTGTAGACCATTTTGATAGTTTTTTCTTTTGTGAAACTTAATTTAAACCTAGATTATAGATGTCATATGGCATAGGTCATCCTCCTACAAAAATTCTGTCTATCCAATGGGAAACGTTATACTTTTCGTGGTGGGGCAACGTTTTTAAAGTTTGCAACGTAACAGAGACGCGAAAAAGTCTCACGCTAAAACTTGCGGGTGGTAGTGGCCCTTTTTGTGTTATCGTAAGATCTATATTGCTATTCTGGAGGGCTCTATCTTTTAACATGGGCTGGGGGTTGTCCTTGACATACCTGAGACGCCACAAAGCCTGACGCTAAAACGTGCGGGTTGTATAGTTGTACAGTTGTACAGGCTCGCGGCGTGGGTGCCCAGCCCCTCTCTTTCCTAGCTTAACACGGTTCTGCTCTCGGCTTCTGTCCTCGTTTCTCCCCTCGGAACTGCGTCTGCCTCACGGTGGGGAGGTACTACATGCATTTAGGCACTCTTGTGTTAGTCTGTGGTATACCATTTGCTCACTCGTTACTCGTATTACTTTGGTTAATTTAATGTCACGATTTATTCGGAGCTATGTGACATATTACTGGATTTGCTTATCATGTCAGGGTTTTCATGTAAGGTGTTGGATTTGCCTGACACCTTACAAGCCATTGCGCGGCCTGGGGGAGGCATGTCATCGACGTTCCTGTGTCTTTGTATCTCTTCCATGTCCGAACAACATCGCTTTGGTTCACTCCGAGACGCCTGGACACTTCGTTTTTTGAGAGCCGTTCCTGGCACAAAGTAACATTGCGAACCGCGGTATTGACCGTTTAGGCACGGTTGAGCTACAAACAACACCAGCCGTGTACCTCCTTCGTGGTGGAATGACTGGGACTGACAGGCTGTGGCCGCCCTCCCCCTAATAGGCACTTTTCGTGCATGGTTCTTTACATCTTTGAGCGAGTATAATGACATCTCTGAAAAGTCAAAGGGACTGTGTCTGTGATTCTATACCCACAGCCAACGTCTATCTGCAAGAGTTCTGGGAAGCGAAGTGATGCAACACTTTTTTTGATGAGTGTATTTAAAAAAGCAGATATAAATTAGATTTACGTCTACCTAAGAAATGGTATCCACAACTTCCAAACTAACTGTGTAAGTACTGACTGGACGCGGCTTGAATTCAGAGAAAAACTACCTGTGACAACTGAGACACGTCTACAAAATAAGCCAATAAAAGATAATACTCATCCACCAAGGCACACAAATGGAGCCAGAACACTGTCTGCAGGAGCAACGAAAAAACCATGCCAGATTCAAAATAACACAAAATCTCCAAGATTGGCGATGTGTTACTGAAACTAGAACTTTAATACACGGACTTCAGTGCACGATGCTTTCCACAGATTCCACAACGAAACTCTATCCCGAAACCTGACAGAAAAAAGAAGAGCCTATAGTCGTATAAAATCTACACCAGCGGCAAGACACAACCAATACTGTTACTGCGCTGTACCAATGATATTACAGATCGTAGTCCCACTAAAGCGGAAGTACTAAATACAGTTTTTCGAAATCCCTTCAGCAGACAAAACAAAGTAAATATTCCAGAACTGTAATCAGCAACAGAAGTAGATCCACTCGATATAGTAAAGCAGCTGAAAGCACTAAATAAAGGTAAATCTTCTAGTCCAAACAGTACTCCAATTAGATTCCTTTCAGACTATGCTGATACAATAGCCAGTATTTACATCACATACAAGCGTGACCCCGACGAAAGTTATGTACCTAAACATGATATTAGCAAAAGTCGCACCAATACTCAAGAAAGGAGGTAGGAGTAATCCGATGAATTACTCATATCACTGACGTCGATCAGAAGTAGGATTCTGGAACACTGTTCAAACATTATGAATTACCTGAAAGGTAACAGTCTACTGGTTCATAGCGCGGACGCAGAAAAAGTCGGTCTGGTGAAACGCAAAGCTAGCTCTATATTCGCAAGAAGCAATGATGCAATCGACAGGGGATCTCAAATTGATTCCATATTTCTAGGTTTCCAGAAAGCTTTTGACACCGTTCCTCAGAAGACCTTGCTTCCCTATGGAGTACCACTTAAATTTTGCGGTTGGACATGTGGTTTCCTGATACAAGGGTTACAACACTTAGTAACCGACTGAAGATCATAGAGTAATAAAGAAGTGATATCTGACGTTCCCAGTGGAAGTGTGCTCTGCTGTACCTAATCTATATAAACGGAGACATTCTGACCAGCCCTCATATTTTCTTTGCAGATGACGCTGTCACAGTCTCGTCAAAGCATCGGAAGAGTTATACGCCCATCTGTGCGGTGCAAAAACTGACACTTGTGTCTGAATACTAAAAGAAATAAGTTTAATTGCAGTTAAACGAAAATTACACATACCTAAATGCTGCCAA
Source organism: Schistocerca gregaria (assembly GCF_023897955.1). Lineage (NCBI taxonomy): Eukaryota > Metazoa > Arthropoda > Insecta > Orthoptera > Acrididae > Schistocerca > Schistocerca gregaria. The sequence continues at coordinate 339,764,481 of NC_064926.1, read as the reverse complement.
TTCAACTAAATGACTAGAAAATAACTTTACCAACGACTTCAATTGGCGGCGTTTTACTGTCAGAAAACTTATAAGATACAACAGGTCTGCTAAAGAAGCTGACTGCACTACGCATATATGTACTCTCCTAGAGTACTGTTGTGCGGTACGGGATCCTTACCAGATGGGTTCACGGAGGACACGGAAAAAGTCCAAAGAAGAGCAGTTCGTTTTGTGTTATCGTGAAAGAGGGGAGATAGTGTCACGGATATGTAAAGCGTGTTGGGATGGCAATCATGAAAACAAAGGCATTTTTGTGATGAGATCTTTTGACGAAATTTCAAACATAAAGTTTCTCCTCTTAATCCGAAAATATTTTATTGTCGATCATCTGTGTAGGGAGACATGATAATCGAAATAAAATAAGAGAAAGAAGAGCTCTTACAGAAAGATTTAAGTGTTTATTTTCTTTCACTCTTTGGTAGAGAGTGGAACAGTACAGGTGGTTCGAAGCACTCTTAACCAGGTAATGAGAACTGTACAGTAGTCATGTAGATGTGGATAGATGTAAGAGCAACGGAAGAAAAGCTAGGAATCTTACCGGCATACTACCCTCTTTATCCTCTTACTGTTTCATGCATGCTACTGAAGGCTCCCTCTTAAATTGCTTGTTGGAATATCAACTTTCTCTTAACTCTATCATTAGTGGACGCGCTCTTTATGTAAACTATGTATCTGTATCGGATACTGTGTAAGCTCCGTGTACAAGTGTTTCAGGCACGCTCATAGTTTGTGCTGGGTCATGATGACTTCACAGTTCCAAATACAAACACGAATAGAAAGGGTTACTGTGAACACGTACTTCATTGCGGATAATGGCGTTAGTGATGAGTGGATTGGTTAGGTTAAGAACGTTTTCTCGTACGTCGACGTTATGGCGATTCCCTTCAAGCGTTTAAACTACTAACGACCACACGGCGTCGTCGTAGTAGGGACAGGACTAACATCATAACAAGGCAAACCTAACGCTGAACATAGGTTAACATAGCTCAAACAATAGAGAACGAGGATATCGTAACTGCATGACGAAGCGAGCGCCAATAAGGTCCCACATGACGCCCAGCTTGCGCTCATTGTACCGCCAGATAGAGATCCCTCCACGATATCCGACACCTAGCGAAACGGAGTACCATCCCAAACTAAAGTGGGCAGATCACTACGTTGACTAGAGAATTTGTACCGATGACGCAGACATACCGCGTCACGGGACTTACCGCAAATCGTGTAACAGCTACTCTACAGGGTGTTACAAAAAGGTACGGCCAAACTTTCAGGAAACATTCCTCACACACAAAGAAAGAAAATATGTTTGAGGACATTTGTCCAGAAACGCTTACTTTCTATGTTAGAGCTCATTTTACTACTTCTCTTCAAATTACATTAATCATGGAATGGAAACACACAGCAACAGAACGTACCAGCGTGACTTCAAACACTTCGTTACAGGAAATGTTCAAAATGTCCTCCGTTAGCGAGGATACATGCATCCACCCCCCGTCGCATGGAATCCCTGATGCGCTGATACAGCCCTGGAGAATGGCGTATTGTATCACAGACGTCTCTACATTTTGTACCGAGGTTGCGTAGACAAGAGCTTTCAAATGCCCCCATAAATAAAAGTCAAGAGGGTTGAGGTCAGGAAAACGTGGAGGCCATGGAATTGGTCCGCCTCTACCAATCCATCGGTCACCGAATCTGTTGTTGAGAAGCGTACGAACTCTTCGACTGAAATGTGCAGGAGCTCCATCGTGCATGAATCACATGTCGTGTCGTACTTATAGAGGCACATGTTCTAGCAGCACAGGTAGAGTATCCCGTATTAAATCATGGTAACGTGCTCCATTGAGCGTAGGTGGAAGAACATGGAGCCCCAATCAAGACATCACCAACAATACCTGCCCAAAAGTTCACAGAAAATCTGTGTTGATGACGTGATCGCACAATTGCGTGAAGATTCTCGTCAGCCCACACATGTTGATTGTGAAAATTTACAGTTTGATCACGTTGGAATGTAGCCTCATCCGTAAAGAGAACATTTGCACTGAAATGAGGATTGACACATTGTTGGATGAACCATTCGCGGAAGTATACCCGTGGAGGCCAATCAGCTGCTGATAGTGCCTGTACATGCTGTACATGGTACGGAAACCACTGGTTCTTCCGTAGCACTCTCCATATAGTGACGTGGTCAATGTTACCTTGTACAGCAGCAACTTCTCTGACGCTGACATTAGGGTTATCGGCAACTGCACGAAGAATTGCCTCCTCCAATGCAGGTGACCTCTTCGTTCTAGGTCTTCCCCAGTCGCGAGTCATAGGCTGGAATATTCCGTGCTCCCTAAGACGCCCATCAATTGCTTCGAACGTCTTCCTGTCGGGACACCCTCGTTCTGGAAATCTGTCTCGATACAAACGTACCGCGCCACGGCTATTGCCCCGTGCTAATCCATACATGAAATGGGCATCTGCCAACTCCACATACGTAAACATTGCAGTGACTGCAAACCCACGTTCGTGATGAACACTAACCTGTTGATGCTACGTACTGATGTGCTTGATGCTAGTACTGTAGATCAATGAGTCGCATGTCAACAAAAGCACCGAAGTCAACATTACCTTCCTTCAATTGGGCCAGCTGGCGGTGAATCGAGGAAGTACAGTACATACTGACGAAACTAAATGAGCTCTAACATGGAAATTAAGCGTTTCTGGACAAATGTCCACGTAACATCTATTCTTTATTTGTGTGTGAGGAATGATTCCTGAAAGTTTGGCCGTCCCTTTTTGTAACACCCTGTAGAGGTAGAACACCACTTGGACAAACAAGATGCGGATGTCCCATTGCTGCAGGAAATACATCGTCACTAGCGATGTGCTTTTAGAGTATTCCAAACATAGAGACATCACCTTTACCCTTAGTAGTAACAAACTTATTAACAGTTATTTGTTAGTTATTGGTACACAAATGGGTCTGCCACCCACAGTAGACCATAACTTTCCATTGTTTATCAATATATGACTTTATTTAATAAGGATTTCTCTAAACACTCTTGGAATAAGAGCGATGTCAGTGCAAAATTTTGAAGTTAGAATTAAAACAGTCTTCATCGCATAAAAACGTTTATTATAATGGTGTCCTGTCAGTATATTTGAAGACCATCTTCAGACCATTATCCAATCGTGGCAACTGCAAGTAGTTGATGTTTGTCTTTCAAGAGACGCTACCTGCTTCGTTCACCATTGCAGAATGGTCTGATTATGGTCTACAAATAGAACGAAACGGCTCACCATTGCAATAAAAGGTTTTATGCGATGAAAACTTAATTTTCGACTTTAAAATCTCTTAATTAATACTACTGTACAGCAATGAAAATGTTTCATCCATCAAAATACTCAGGTGCTTTTCCACCTGCTGCATTCTAAAATCATTATCAAATCACCGATTAGTTTTTGCTTTGTTGAAACTATGACGTGTCATTTTTTCCGAGCAACATTTATAGTATGGGGCTTATTACGTTCTTGCGTTGCCACGTTTGTTTAATAACAAAATACAACGGTCTCCACGTGTTTACAGGTTATAAACATTATTTATGTTGATTTGAGTGTGAGTTTCATATCGTTTCTGTTCTAATAAGTGAAGATATTTCCGTTTATGAGTGCTTCTGAAATATAAAATTTGTTCAATTAAAGAGCACTCTCTGCTGTTGAAGACTGAAACGATGCCCCATGTGCATATACAGAAGTGACATCGTGGTAGTGTCTCTCTCCTTGACATTCACTGGTGCTTTTACTCTGACACTGTCGTTGTTACAAGATCACTCTGCTTCTTCCATGTTTGTGCCACTGTATAGCGTGTTATTATTTGCGACATAGATTTTTACCTTAAATGTTATTTAATGCTTCCATTTCGTGGTTGTAATCCACTTATGACAAATTACGAAGCATTTACAGCATTTTTAGCACGCAGGGCAGTCGAGACTACATAGCATCGCAGGAGCTACAGGATACGAACCTAAATTGAATTTTAATACTTTTCTTTGCAACCGCCAACTGCTAGCGCAGCTAGGAAAACACTCCTATTTCACGGACTTGGAGATTTTATTTAGATCGAAACAAGTAGGTGTACAATAAGTGCTTCATTTTTCACCTGACCTGGCTACGAGCAAAGGAGGGCGTTATTTCAAATCATTTTATTTAGAAAAGTTGTGGGATTTTGCACTATTGTTATTGACGCTATCCTCACGATATTGTTTCTTCTTCGCTTTTTCCCAAACGATACTTGGATTTATTCAAACAGAACCATAAAAGCGTTTAATTACAACAAAATTAATATTCAAATTCGAGATGCAACAAAATTTCTACCCTCCACTTGTGGGGACAGAAGTATATAAGTGCATAAGATGTATTCTGTTTTATGCTATTGCAACGTATATTAATTTTATTTATGTTTTTATCATGAAATATATACGAGGGTAAGCACAAGAAGATACTTGTAATCGTAAGAAGAAAGACCAGCCAAAATACAAATACACTACTGGTCATTAAAATTGCTACATCAATAAGAAATGCAGATGATAAACGGGTATTCATTGGACAAATATATGATACTAGAACTGACATGTGATTACATTTTCACGTAATTTGGGAGCACAGATTCTAAGAAATCAGTACGAAGAACAACCACCTCTGGCCGTAATAACGGCCTTGATACGTCTGGGCATTGAGTCAAACAGAGCTTGGATGGCGTGTACAGGTACAGCTGCCCATGCAACTTCAACACGATACCGCAGTTGCATCAACAGTAGTGACTGGTGTATTGTGACGTGCCAGTTGCTCGGTGACCATTTACCAGACGTTTTCAATTGGTGAGAGATCTGGAGAGTGTGCTGGCCAGGGCAGCAGTCTAACATTTTCTTTATCTAGAAAGGTGCGTACAGAACCTGCAACATGTGATCGTGCATTATCCTGCTGAATTGTAGGGTTTCGCAAGGACTGCATGAAGGATAGAGCCACGGGTCGTAACACATCTGAAATGTAACTTCTACTGTTCAAAGCGCCGTTAATGCAAACAAGAGGTTACCGAGATGTGTAACCAATCGCACTCCATACCATCAGGCGGGTGTTACGCCACTAATGCGATGACAAATACACGCTTCCAATTTGCGTTCATCGCGATGTCGCCAAACACGGATGCGACCATCATGATGTTGTAAACAGAACCTGGATTCATCCAAAAAAATGTCGTTTTTCCATTCGCGCACCCAGGTTCGTCGCTGAGTACACAATTGCAGGTGCTCCTGTCTGTGATGCAGTATCAAGGGTAACCACAGCCATGGTCTTCATGGTGATAGTCAACGCTGCTACAAACGTTGCTGAAATGTTCGTGCAGATGGTTGTTGTCTTGCAAACATCCACATCTGTTGATTCAGGGATCGATACGTGGCTGCACGATCCGTTACAGCATGCGGATAAGATGCCTGTCACCTCGAATGCTAGGGATCCAGCGAGGCGTTCCGTATTACCCCTCTGAACTCATCGATTCCATATACTGCTAACAGTCATTGGATCTCGACCAACGCGAGCAGCAATGTTGCGATACTATAAACCGCAATCACGATAGGCAACAATCCGACCTTTATCAAAGTCGTAAACTTGATGGTGCGCATTTCTCTTCCTTACACGAGGCATCACAACAACGTTTCACCAGGCAACGCCGGTCAACTGCTGTTTGTATATGAGAAATCGGTGGAAAATTTCCTCATGTCAGCATGTTGTATGTGTCGCCACCGGCGCCAGCCTTGTGTGAATGCTCTGAAAAGTTAATCATTTGCGTATCACAGCGTCTTCTTCCTGTCGGTTAAATTTCGTGTCCGTAGCACGTCATCTTCGTGGCGTAGCAGTTTTAATGGCCAGTAGTGTATAACACTACACAAGGAATCATAATATTAGTATGTGAACAGGAAAATGGAAGAAGCGACTTTTAGAATTAATTGTACAAGGAGGTCTATAAAACTTATAAAATTCGAAAGCTACTTTGCCACCGATGTGCTCAAAGAAAAAAAATCATGTGTGTATGTAGGCGTTACGAGTAGTAAAAGGAAGAACAGTCTTTCACATTTATAGCTCTGATGTTACGTTCTCACCACATATTACAGTCTCCAATACGTGAGAAACTTTTATACTGAACGTTACATTTACATGTGCACTGAAGGTAATTCGAGATAATCCTGACAGCTAGAATCTCTGTTTGATGAATTTGCACTGCGTATTTCACAATGCGAAACATTTCAAATCGGAGGGTACCAAATGTGCTGTATTGGCATTCACATTATGTTGTCATACGGGTAAAGTTAATGTGTCGGCGTTAACAGAAAATTTGTTTTTCAGTGCCCTTTGTCAACGACACACTATAAATGATCCAAATTTAAAAAGAAAAACAAGTGTTATTGCAGTAATATTCGTAGCTACGATGCAGCATTTGCTACGGTCAGTTCTGAGGCCAAAATGTCACAGTTTTACTTGGAGTGTATCACTTTTAAATATGAGACATTACTTCTACACGTAGTCGTTCATTGAGTTATGAGCAATTGTATTTTTATGACATCGACATTGTGTTCGCTGTAGACTGAATGAATCATCATCAAACCAGTCGTGAGATATAACAAAGTAAAGTTGAACTGCTATTGAATTATAACGCATAGTGTTTTCAGTTTTCTCTCACCGCGGTGATGAGTTGTTGTGCAGGAGGGGAACATAAAAATAGACAATTTTTTAGGTTATTACGGTTAAGAAAAATTTAGAGCTCCAGGATATAATGATGAAGGTCAAACTGACGTCACTGCCATTTAATGGTGAGCAACCATTCGAAAATAAACGGTGTGTTTCTTTAAAACTCTGTTACAGTCAGAAAATCTCGGGTTTACATTCCTCCTTGTGTCCAGTAGCGTATCTACTGTTATTTGCTACTGGAGACACTAAGTCGCATGTTAATTTGTTCTTAATACACCAATTACGTCCACTGTGAGACCGCCTAGAAATAAAGTTACTATGTGGCAATATGAATGCTATTGCCTTTAAATTAGAGATGATTACAGGCTTTTACCTCATTCAAAAAAAATTATTTTTGCACTGAATTGTTGACTTGTCTATACGTATTGAAAGTACAAAGGTGTGAGACTCCCTCTCATAAGGCAAACTCAATCTGTTTTAAGGTTAGAATTTTGTAATAATTCATGTGAGTATTTACAGCTAAACGCTGTAAATATTGGAACAAAAGTTATTTTGCCTTCTTCATTTAATGGTTCTCCAAGAAACATGTGTCAAAACTATTTGGATGCAATATCCATTGTTCAACGTTTTGGCAAATCATCATTATCTGTAACAGTAACTTGCAATCCTAATTGGCCGGAAGTTATTAACAACATTGATCCACATGAATCTGCTAATTTCCATTTACAAATTATTGTGCGAGTATTAAATGCTACGTTGAAAGAATTAATTAATGATGTAGTGACGAAATATATTTTTGGTAAAGTTCAGGCAATCATTTACGCAGCATTTCAAAAACTAGGGTTTCCATATGCCCTCCATGTTATGTGAAATCGATAAAATAGTAAACATTTATGATACTGAGAATGCCGTTGCTAAATTTTATTTCCATGATAATGTTGAAGTTTAGTTTAATGTGTTAAACGCATTTATAAATATGTATGTAAAGGTTACGATTGTGCAACTATAGAAGCAAACAACGAAAGAACACAAGGGAATGAAGAGGTTCAGATTGAAGAAGGAAGCAATTTTGCTAATGGGCATTATGTCAGATCAACTGAAGAGGTATGGCGTATTTGAGAATTTCCAATACATTTTCAATCTCACACTGACATTAGGCTTGACGTTCATTTATTACAGAGAGAAAATTTTTTACTTCAGAGTAGGACAAGAACACGATGTCGTTGAAAAGGTGAAAAAATTATTGTCGTTCTTTGAATTAAACCGATCCACCAGCGAGTGTTTATACTGACATTTGTTTGCCCTACGTTTGGTAGATGATGGGGATAAAAAGAAGACAGTACGTGAGTGTGATAAAATTTTTACTTGCATGTGTGTTGTGTCACCAAGGGATGTAGGGTAATTATTCCACTTCAACGGTTCTAAATGACTTGAAGATGTTAGAACTTGTGGTGGAATTATTTACTGAAGGGTGTAACGCTTACGATACAGCTTCAGACGATAATTAAGGGCATGAATGTTTAAATGAAGCAGAGGAACTGAATTTGCCAAGGTAAATACTTCGTTTGATTGGTGTGATTTGTCCACTGAATGTACCAACAGATGCTTTACCATTGTGGCTCGAATACAGAATACTTGTTTGCGACAATTTCTTAATGGAATATAATCAAGAAATTTCTTACAACAGAGTAGTATTAGAAAGTTATGATATTTTGTATGGTCATAATTTGACATGTCGATTACCTGGATTACCTGTTGAATCGTTAATGCCAGAATTCACCTGTAGAGAAACCCGACGGCACTTACAAGAGTCGAGTGGCATGAAAGGGAGGTTTTGGTTGAGAAGCGACTGAGGCATGTTTGTAATCTGTACACTGAGCAAGCAGTAAGGGAAAAAATGGAAAAGGAGTTAGAGTTCAGGGAGAAGAAATAAAAACTTTGAAATTTGCCGATGGCACTATAATTCTGTCAGCTACAGTAAAGGATCTGAAAGAGCATTTGAACAGAATGGCCATTGTCCTGAAAGTGGGATGTAAGATGAATATCAATAAAAACAAAACAAGAGTACGGAAAGTAGAAGAAATAAATCAAGTGATGCTGGGGGAATTAAACTAGGAAAGAAGACACTTAAAATACCGGATGAGTTTGGTTATTTGGGCAGCAAAGTAACTGATGATGGACGAAGTAGAGAGATATAAAATGTATACTGGCAATGGCAAGAAAAGCGTTTCTGGGGAAAGGAATTTGTTAACATATAATTTTAGATTTAGGTGTTACAAACTCTTTTCTGAAAGTATTTGTATGGAGTGTAGCCAAGTATGAAAGTGGAATACAACTCGATACACAGTGTAGACAAGAACAGAATAGAAGTTTTAGAAATTTGATGCTACGGTGGAATAATGAAGATCTGATAAGAAGAATATTTAACGAATGAGGAGTTACTGAAAGGAACTGAGGAGTAAAGAAATCTATAACGCAATTTGACTAAAAGGAGGGATCAGCCGATGGGACACTTTCTAAGGCATCAAAGGATCGCCAGTTCAGTACTGGAGTGGCGGGGGGGAGAGGGGGAAGGGGGGGGCGGGATAAAAGTGGTAGAGGGTGACCAAGGGATGTAAACAGTAAGCAGATTCAGAAGGATGTAGGCTGCAATAGTTATTCGGAGATGAAGAGTTTTACACAGAATAGAGTAGCACGGAGAGCTCCATCAAACCAGTTTTCGGTCTGAAGGTCACAACAACATCCGTGAAAGTTACAGATTAATGAACTCAATAAACGGGCAGGCTGTGAACAGTGTACTAAAACTGGCCATGTTCTTCGTGAAATTCAGTAGCATGACACTGTCACAAATGTGTTTTGCTTAAGTTCTCATGCAGGCTGCAATAAAACATCCACAAAAACAACAATTATTCGTAAATTTAATTCGCTCAATATTCGGTGCATCGCAATAATCAGGAAGTTTGCATGTGTCCACCTCTTGTATTGAAACTTATAGACAGATTTTTTTAGAGACATGTGTACAGATGAATTTAATAAACATATGACTTTTAGAGGTAAAATGTAATTTTGTATGGTGATTTTCGACAAATTTTCCAATTCTTCCACATGAGTCATGTGCAGCTTTACTTGAGAATTACTTTTCAATTTGGAATGACTTTCGTTAACTTCATCATATTATGATGATTAAAAAACAGTCTTGATCACAAATTTCTTTTAATCAGAGTGACCGGTTTCAGTCCTTAAGGATCATCTTCAGACTCCAGAACGGCAGGTGTTCTTGCATGGAGCAGGCTGCGCCGATCCACGACGCAGTCAGTTCAGCGTCGTGGATCGGCGCAGCCTGCTCCATGGAAGAACACCTGCCGTTCTGGAGTTTGAAGATGATCCTTAAGGATTGAAACCGATCACTCCCATTCAAAGAAATTTGTGATCAAGTCTTTTTTTAATTATCATAATAATATAAGAACGCTGATAATGTTTTCAAAAATTTCATCATATTACTTTAATTCAAATTACGAGAGCTTTTCCACATGAAGAAGAGTTTATGGATCTTGAAAAACTAATTGTTAACGACCTAGCAAGCAGATTTCCGAAGTTTGGCGACAACACTATTGAAATACCACACCCATTAGTCATTGATCAAAATAATACCATTAACAGTGATCAAAATAGTACCGTTTATGGCAATACTGCATAAAACCTCTTATCACAGTCCATATTAAGATGAGTTATTCTAAGACGAAAAAGTGAAGATAGTGCTGTAATAAGAAAAACCGATACGCAGTGCTGTGCTGCGTGAGGCAAAAGTTTTGTCACAGCTATGACAAAATAGTTTGCGATAATGAATACTAAATTAATAATTATTATCCAGCAGAGTTTTTGTCTTTAAGTGGTATATCGCCACACGAAATAGAATTAAAAGTTAACAGCACTGATGTAGCTTATAAATACGGAAGAAGGCTTAGTTAATGGATCCAGAAAGAAACGCTATCGATCGACAACTTTTAACTGGAATCCATTTCAAATAATCCCAATAACCAATTATTTCTGCATTTGCTGTTACCATTAAGAAGTCAACAGGGCAAATATTTGAAAAACTTGCTATTTTATTCAGACAACTAGCTTTTAACCATGGTCAGTTACATTTTGCAACAAGTAGAGTTCGATCTTTGAAGGTCCGAAATTTTATATTTTTGAACGTAGTGAGGAAGGACATTTAGCGAATAATAAAAATATTTGCTACAAATATTTTTACATAGGTGTACTATCTCTAAATTGTAGACAAAGCAATAGTTTGCGTCATTTGTGCCTTTCATTCTCTCATGCTTCCTCTTCGCCCTTCCTTATTCAAGTATCGTCTGCACCAGAAACAGTGCTAGGCGCTGAACTAGATAACCTAATAGGACATACTGAAGCTGCTACTCGGCTAGGAACCGGAATAATTAGTGAACCGAGTGCACCATCGTTTATAGAAAGTAATGGGATAGATGGCACAGTGGCTGAGACACCGAAAAGATGTTGTAGAAAAGGAAACGGGCGGGTTACAGAGAAGGCCTCTCTTGTTAGCCTACACCAGATTCGTTCTCAACTTCTAGGTAAGGTAGACGAACGCGACGAAGAACGCAATCTCTTACAAGCAGAAAGCGAGAGAGAACGTGATAAGGTACTGGAAGAAAAATTAGCTGAACATGAAAAAGAATACGATCGATTATAATAAGAAGGTGAGATAGAGCTTGATAGGAAATCAGTCGCTGAAATGAAAGAAATAAAGGATGGGTTTACAGAGGAGCGCGCAGACGTTTACGCGAATTGCTACAGTACTTGTACACGCAACAAGATACTTTATAAGCCGGTCACTTGGCTGTAGAGGAAGAAGTAGTGTCACTAACTGATCGGTTTGATAATCTTACAGTAGGCACAAATTAAAATGTCAAACAAAAATTTGATGGGGAACCAAATAACAGAGAATTTAAATTTAAGAAATCGTTAGATAGGAAAGATAATGAGATTACCGATCGGGCGGTAACTCACGTAAATTGTGCGATACAGAGTCTAACAAGCGAAAATCCAAGCAACAATGTTGGCAACACGGGTTTCGCTTCAGCTGAGTCAGACAACAACTCACAAAACCAACACACAGTAGCTTCACGCTCTGGCAGCGAAGCGCTACAGAGTGTTTTCACACGAATCGCAGTCCAGTAGACAGTAATAGACGTATTTTAAACTGTGGTGTGACATGTGAAAGCACGTACGGTAAAGACCGCAATTTTCCGTGAGCGTTTGAGCAGCAATAAGCGAGCGCACCGAATAGCCAGTCGAGGGAGCAGCGCCGCCCGTTTATGCCTTATTGCTTCATTAAACGCAGACAGGTTCAGCCTTATAGTGATGAAATTTGCTCACCCGGTTGTGTTCTTTCGAAGGTTTCTGTAAACATTTCCTAGTGCATGGAGTGACAGGCACTGTGGGCCACACAGGTGGCAAAGAACTGAGCTACACAAGAACAATTCGAAAAATATTTTTCTATCGAAACTGTAGTCAACCGTTATTCAAGAGCATTTACAGAAACAAATCTACAGCACAGAATTATATAAATTAAGACAGGATTTTTTGAGGAGGTATTTTGAAAGATACATAACTGAAGCGCGTTTCTGGGATGAACCGACCCCTAGTAGAGACGTCGTCCGCTTAGTGAAGAATACGTTACCTCACAGCATCAAAGAAAAGTTGATCATTGTGTCCGAAAATGGTATTGAGCAATTTATGTCCGTGCGGGACTCCATTGATATCATACAGGAAGACATGTGGCAAAGTAGTGAGCGTGGGAACGCTAACACATCTCTATTTAAGCGAGATAAACGCAACGGCAAGAAAGGGGCCATGAGGGAAGAAACCATTCGGGCCCTAATATTAATTCGAAAGCCGGCCGGTGTGGCCGTGCGGTTCTAGGCACTTCAGTCTCGAACCGAGTGACTGCTACGGTCGCAGGTTCCGATCCTGCCTCGGCCATGGATGTGTGTGATGTCCTTAGGTTAGTTAGGTTTAAGTAGTTATAAGTTCTAGGGGACTGATGACCACAGATGTTAAGTCCCATAGTGTTCAGAGCCATTTCAACCATTTCATTGAAATGGAGTAATACTAGGTGCTGATCAGGGACTACTGCCTAATAATTCTAACATCCGAAGTCATAACAGCCAATCAGTACACATGGGATAAGCCCGCACGCACAACAATGGCAGAATTCTAATGAAAATGTGCGTATAGTAGAGGTAACGGAATCAAAACCGCGCGGTACGTCTGTTCCATTACACGTTTTGTCATTCCATTTGCTCCATGCTGTGGACCAAGAAGGAGTCAGTCACCAAGGAAATCAGAAAATGGTTGTATGGGGAATACAGCACCTTCCTTGTCACCAAACAATAGTAGTCCTTTACCTGCTGTAGCTAAAGCTAGTAGGAAAATCCGTCTGGTTTTAGATGTTATAGACATAATTAAGATAATTCTACTGGATCGCGCTGGAGTGCAGAATCTGGAAGAAGAGGTACAAAAATTATTTGGTGTTAGATATCTAACATCAATATGTTTAAAATTACCTTAGTGGCAGATTCTGTTAACTGAAGTTAATAAGAAGTATACAGCATTCATATTTTGTGGTAGAAGCTACCTATTTAGAGTACTATGGTTTGGCCTGAACATTAGTGGAGGTGCATTAGCAACAGCAATAGAATCAGTGCTTGGTCCTGAACTCCTGGATAGAGCGACGTAACATATGGATGACGTAAGTATTGTCACTTCAACATGGGAGGAGCATCTAGAATTTTAGAGAAGGTATTCCGAAAATTCGGAGAAGCAGGCGTGACTGCAAACCACGAGAAATTGAAGTTTGACAATCATCAAATCATATTTCTAGGATATATTGTTTTGCAAGTGATTGAGGGATTGCCTCAGCCCAAGAAACAATTAAAGGCATCCATTGATTCAACGTGGTTTTTTTTGATAGTTTGTGCCCAATCAGATTTAACTGAAAAGTAAGGTAAAGCGCCTTAAGCTGGGATTAATATTTTTGATATGAATTTTCGCTATGTTTATTTGTAAATCTGTTTATCTAACACGTTTGAATGACAAATAGGAAGAGACAATCGGTGTTGGAAACTCAAATGTAGAGCTTTCGTATTGCAATGCCAACTACATACTGTATAATGCTTGAATGCCACATAGGCAGAGACTAGGGAGTTGTATGTACAGATTCTGCATTGTAATATCTGGATATCTTCCGTGCATGGCACAGGAGTAAAACAGTATAGGAGAGGTGTGTGACTTCTCCAGACCCAACTTAGTATGCAAGTTTTATTTCATGGAAGAATAGCCATGATTCTTTGGTTTCGGGATGATTGTGTGTTGTTGTAATTGGGAAGTAATCTCCGAATGGATTTAACTTTTGATAATAATTACAATTAGGATTTGATTATACGGTAAAGATTACTGTAAAGTAAGGCCAGGGCCTCTTGCCAGGATGCAGCACTCGTGCGATCCATTATTTGACATGGGTGAATAAATAAATGAAGCATGTACATCAAAGTCAGAATTACAGACCTGTGTATACTATGTTTATAAAGAAACTGTTCTCTTTATTAAGACGAACAGAAGCCATGTAAAGAAAGTAAAAGGTACTCGCAGAGTGGTCACTGACAAGAACTTGAAACCAAAAGCGTGTTACTCACTTGGAACTGTGGTTGGTAATAAGTATGAATGCACACTTCTAGGAAGAAAAATAACGAAGCATTTGCAGCATCTGTAGCACTCCTAACATTCGCTACAAGATGAGCATCAAATCTGAATTTTAGCACTTTTCTTTACAGAGGTGCAACTGCTCTCGGATGTAAGTATAAAATTTCGATGCAGCCTTCGAGGAGATTTAATTTACTTCGTAACAAGTATTGTTGAATACCCCCCCCCCCCAAAAGAAAAAACTGCTTTTCAGCTGGTCTGGCTACAAACCAACAAAGACCTAATTTTACGTCATGTTAAAAAGAAAAGCCGTGGGACCACTCATTGTTAAACCATTACAGTGAGAAATATGTAAAATGACAGTCATTTACAGTGGCGTGGTTGATTTCGGGGCGCGAAAACATGTACTTTACTAAAGGTAGTTACGGACGCTTATCGTCCCGACATCTTTTTTCCCTTGGTCATTGCTTATAAAGGCATCTACGCCACGCCATAATAATAATTAGATATAAGGCGCAAATCACGATTATTAAAGTAAAATTGGGTAAGAACTCTCCGGTAAATTACGTCTCAAACGAAAGTTCCAGGCTCAGAATCCTTGCAATGTTTTACGAGCTGATTTCCAAACAATACTTGGATTTATTCTAAGAAAACCATAAAAGCTTTCAATAAAAAATAAAATATAAAAACACTTGGTAAATTCCAACTACGACACACAAAGTTATTATAAATTCTAATCTGAATTTATATCGCAAAGGTAGGGTGGCAGCAATTTCATTAGGGGAAAGAACTAGTGCAACATTAACAGAATCCTAATGGGAAATAATCTGGATAAAGTTAAAAGTCACTGACTGTCGTGTAAAAAGTGTTAATGGGTGCTATAAAAGCTGCGGGTATGCTTCATATACCTTGAACATGCCTTGAATACCGTTCTAGATCGCCACCAGTTGTCTCTTCTTGATGAGTCTAGATGAATTATTGTCTTGTTACTTCGTTCTGGTGGTCTCGATCATCTGTGCTACTGCCGTGCACGAACATCGAACTCTTCTTGACCATTGCGTCTCGCAGAGAATAGACGATCACAGCTTCTACTCCGAGCTACGAAATGACTCCGAATGATCTCTCGTTTCAACTCTTCTATGTATGGAAGTTTATTACTTTTCATTAACGTATATTACAGTAGCTCGAACAGGCTATGTCAACGAAAGCAGACATCAATCATTAATACTCGTCTGACTTGAAAGTAGTATAGACTGTCAGTGGTGTATTAAAGGATAACTAATTTGTCTTGATGATGACTTTAGCATTGTCGGTAGGCTGCACATTTCGGGCCGCCCATGACACTTCCAGCTGGAGGTATCACGGCGTAAACACGTGCTCCCAGCCGGTAGATGCCTCTCGTCGTACGCAAATCGACTTTCCCGTAGCGTCCGTGTCAAAATGAAGTGGTGCGGACGGTCTCTATTTTCGTCTTACACATTATGTCTACCTATTTCCTCTATCACGATCAACTTTCGTTGGGACAATTCTTCCTGCTTGCTAAAATATTTAGTACATAATATTTAGTACATAATTACGTGGTTTTACAGACTACATGCCTCAAGACCTATGATGGTAAAGCGCTTCAGAGAAACCTTGGATAAGCGAATAAGTTTGCGGACCATGGCACTGTAATATGAGGAAACTTCAGTTGGCCATCTGCAAAATGGGGGACTCGTTTTGAAGTGTTGTAACCACCTCAAGATATTTGTTTCTGGAAGAAATTTAGTCCAACTTTACTTCCTACATTACAAAAATCTATCTATTACCAAAACAGTGTCTCCACAATGAACTCAAATGCTAACCTTTGACTTATCAGAACCTAATTTGAACTGAACTTTAACTGATCTGGATACAGTTTGTCTTTATGTTAAATGCGAAACTTAAGTAAAGCAGTTACCATGCTCTAATCGAAGTTTCCACTTACTTCGTATCCTGGCAACATTGTTGCAGAAATTTTTCGAAAGCAAAACAGTAAGCAACAAGTATCAGCAGTTAAGAGATTTCTGTTTCTAAATAAGATTTCCAAATTATATTCCAACTGTTCCATACCACATAGTGAAATGTGGTAATGTGTAATGATAAACAGTCGGATGGGGAGAGCAACTATTCCTATGGATTGATATTCCAAGACAACGATTTCAGACTCGAGGATGTGTTCAGAAATACAGAACGAAACTTCGCGTGAACTTTACACTTAACACTGGTCTGAACAATACTATGCTTAACAAAGTGAGCAAAGATTTTAAAAAGGGAAAATATTGACAGAGAGTTTCTATAAAAACCAAACAGTTCAATCAGTGAAGCTGTTAATCTATGACTCAAAAAGTGGAGTTGTCTTTCTCTCAGCTCTGAGCAAGTGACCAAAGTTAACTAGCTTCGAATATTCTTTTCTACTTTATTCAAAATTTGTATTCATTTCGCTTTCCAATATATACGTGACATTAATCCGTGCTGTCCTTAACAATAAATCCTTCTTCACCTAACAGATAGCCGGCCGAGGTGGTCTCGCGGTTCTTGGCGCGCAGTCCGGAACCGTGCGACTGCTGCGGTCGCAGGTTCGAATCCTGCCTCGGGCATGGATGTGTTTGATGTCCTTAGATTAGTTAGGTTTAAGTAGTTCTATGTTCTTGGGGACTAATGACCACAGCAGTTCAGTCCCATAGTGCTCAGAGCCCTTTGAACCATTTGAACCTAACAGATATACTGAGCGAGGTGGCGCAGTGGTTAAACACTGGACTCGCATTCGGGAGGACGACGGTTCAATCCCGCGTCCGGCCATCCTGATTTACGTTTTCCGTGATTTCCCTAAATCGGTCCAGGCAAATGCCGGGATGGTTCCTTTCAAAAGACACGGCCGACTTCCTTCCTCGTCCTTCCCTAATCCGATGAGACCGATGACCTCGCTGTCTGGTCTCCTTCCCCAAAACAATCCAACCAACCCCCCCCCCCCCCCAACCTAACAGATACAATCACAATTCAACACAGCACTACTGAATACTTCCATCACCTACCACACTTCAACTAAGGACGTATCAGACTGCGCAGAGACAGACTGTGCCACGACAAGACCAAAGATTGCGTAACAGTAAAGTCTCTCTCTGAGGTGCTCATCGATAACACACAAAAACCAAACTGACTTGGGCACCTCTGTAAGGCACTTTTGGGGTGGTCTCTTTCATCAACACAACAGTAGCAGCATAAGTTATTACATTTCCATGTGATTAAGCAAAGCTGGTGGACATATAAAATTGTTTAAAAGCAGTCTTGATCACTGCCGATGTTAACTTCTGACAGGTTTCGTCCTTTTGATTACGGGCCATCATCGGTGTTAGCATAATCAGGACGACGGCGATAGCGCCTTATTTCGTTCAGACTCCTCCACATATTTTAAATTCTTCCGAAACCTGACTTCGTAAAGCACTAAATATTTTATATAACAGCGCAATCATCCAGTTGGTGCAAACTGTGATGATGGTCAATAATTAAAAGACCGAAACCGATCAAAAGTTAACATCTGGTGCTATCAAGACAGCTTTTAAATAATTGTATCACAATAAGATCACCGTTCTCCGACAATATTAGATAAAATTATAATAGAGGTACGCCTGTAATCACCACAGGTAGCAGAAGAGACTATGTTTCGTTTAGTCAGAATTTTTTCGTGCTTCATCTGAGTGGAAAAAGACTGTACCTTGAAGTGCTAAGGTAAATGTGAGGTGAACAGCCTAGCTGAATCAACGTGTATATACGATTTAGAAGGCTCCATTAGTAAAGTTTACAATGATTTCAGTTTCATTTTGTGAATTAATTTACGTTATTAATAATTTCACTATTTTACAGGTATTGCCTGTTAATCGTAGGAGTAACTCAAACTGTTAAATCTTTACTGAGTGAAACCGGAGATGATTAAATGAGGGGCGAGATTGCTGGCCGAGACTTGGCTTACGGTACGTTTCACAAATGACGTTAATCCATTACCCTGTTTGATGCTACTTGTGTGGTCTCGCGCTTGAGTGAGCGTACTTTCAAGCCGGCACGTCAACAGCAGATGAGGACAAGGCGAGGAGGGGTCACATTGCGGGCAGAGGCACTTCAGAGGAGACCGCGCCGTTGTCCCATGTCACGGCACGTGATCGATGCAAGACGGTCCTGGCCGCCTGCGGGCCCGGCGCACACGGCCGCACGTCGAACACACAGCCCCCGGTCCAAAGGCGCGCCGCGTCCGGCCCTTCTGCCCCGCCGAACACAAACATAAGTGCTGGCGGACGTCGCCGCACAAGAAGCAATTAAGGGCCTTTCTCTCTTCGGAGCCACGCTGCCGGGCGGCGGCAGACGGGACCCCGCTCGCGGAGAGCCAATTGTGTTGCGACCACAAAGGACGTCGGCACTTTCAATGACGCTCGCGTCGGAACTTCGTGGGACAGGACTCTGTCAGCCTCACCTCTCCTTTCTTTCTGGCGAGCACGTAATCAATCCCAGTTCCGTCCTTCGAATTCTACAGGAACGGACGAACAGCTTAATGCAAGAATAAAATGACGAGAAGTCTTCGACGAGGTTCGTGATCTCTCAGGGACCTGTGCGATGTTCCCCGAAGACAAAAATAAACAAATGAAGAGATGACAAGACATCCGTCACGGAATTCGGAAGCTCAGAGAAATCATGCGACGCTGTGACGACCTCGTAGGATCTCTGAAACGACAAAACTTCCGACAGGAGCTGTAATTATTTGATGAAATTCGTGTTAGCACCATGAGCTGCCTTCAGTGAATAATGCTTCATAGAAGACTAGTTTTGGAAGAAATTACCAACACAAATTCGACATAAAATTCATTGTAATGAAAACAGTTTGGCAGGATAGCTGAGCGGTTAAAGCGCCACACTCAACTTGTTTTGGTTTAGAAAAGTAACATCAGAGCCTACACCAATACTACTTTTGACCGGAACATGAAGTCTTACCTTTAAATCTGAGCTATAGAGATTTTCAAGTACGATCCTGAACTAGTCATCAAGAGAAGATTATGGAGGTAACATGATTATCTTCAAATACACCGTCCGACAAGGAAAATGAATACCCAGATGTTTGCCGAAGATAACAATAGATAAATAAAAAGTACCAGAAATCTCTTACGGAATTCGGAAGCTAAGAGAAGTCATGCTACGCTGTAACGACTAATAGAGGCTCCGAAACAATAGCACTTACGACACGAGCTGCAAATGTCTAAAAAAAATTCGTTTTACAACTTTGTAACACCATAGCTTACACACTACATTCTCTTTGTTGATTCATTTGGCTTTCTAATTTCTCAACATTCCATCGTACTTCACGACTCAGAAACATTTATGTTCCCCAGCCATATGCTGGCAGGTGGACAATATGGTGGCTTGTCCTCATTCACTGTAGTATTCGACAACCATAAATGTCATTTTGGTTGTTCTGCCTGAAGAGAAGTGAGTATATGAAGCTAAGAAATTCAAAATAGTACTGATATAAAGTCCATCGGAAAACGAATAAAGTACAGTGAGTCAGTGAAGTCTTCGTAACTGCTCTTGACTAACCGCTGTCGCCTAATCAGTTGAGGAATCTCCAACATAATCAACTCGGTAAAGACCAGCTCAACTTCAAGTACTGCTGTCAGCAATATACGACCACAAAAGGGAAAAAAAATATTACAAAATGAAAGGATATACATCGGCGCTTCTGAACGAATTATCGATAACGACCTGAAGCAGGTAGGCTCTTCCTTGCCACAATTTACAAACGCTGTGCCTTGGTCAAGAGTGTTATATTCTGATGAATGTGCTATACATCGCAGTTCACACAGGAGGAATGTGGTTCTCTGGTCTAAGGGCAACCCACATTACATACAAGAGTGGTATAGCAATAAGGGCCGGGATTTCATCACTATATTATTTTCGGACCACTTCTTTTAACGGAAATGGATGTTCTTTTTGGAAGTTTCTCTAGCGTGGTTAATATCTTAGTTTGAAGACGAGGAAATCAGGAATCATTGGCGATTCCAGCAGGGCGCTGCTTCACCTCGTTTTTCTGTTGAGGTAAGGCCCTTGAAGAACAATCTGCTGAAATGGTTTCGCAAATACCTCTACCTATCTAGGGGTAGTCGATTCAGTATCACTGCAGATTATACCATTAATTAAGTTGAAAGTAAACTTCTCAACAACAAGGGCAGTATCATCCAGAAAATTTTGCACTGCAGCAGATATGTAGACCACATATTAATCATAGATAATGGAACTGAAGAGAAAGCGGAAACTTTGTCAAGTAGATGCCATAATTTGGAAAAAATATCCACTTCACCACAGATCACGAAAAAGATAAAATAATTTTTAGCTATGACAATAATCAATACAAACCGGACCCTGAACATCAATGTGTACACAAAAGCAACAGACACAGAATCCGTCATTGATAACTACTCCACACGCCTCAAATCATATAAAAAGCTGCTATCAGATCATTCTCAAACAGAGTATAGAAATTCTCAAATGGCTGTGAGCACTATGGGACTTAACATCAGACGACATTAGTCCCCTAGAATTCTGAATTACTTAAAAATAACTAACCTAACACATATATGCCCGAGGGAGGATTCGAACCTGCGACCGTAGCGGCAGCGCGGTTCCAGACTGAAGCGCCTAGAACCGCTCGGACACTTCAGCCGGCGCCGACTATAACACAGAAATGACCACATTGTAAGACATTGCACATAACAATGGCTGTACGGAACGTCAAACACATGCAAATTCACCACACCCATCAAAAACCCAACGCAAAGAAACTGACACAGGCATATCTCAAATGGTTCAAATTGCTCTGAGCACTGTGGGACTCAACTCCTGAGGTCATTAGTCCGCTAGAACTTAGAACTAGTTAAACCTAACTAACCTAAGGACATCACGCACATCCATGCCCGAAGCAGGACTCGAACCTTGACCGGAGCGGTCCCGCGGTGGCATATCACACAACTTGCCAAAACCCAAGTATAGAAATACCCCGTAGTCAGGCCAAACAGCCAAAATGATTAAAAATAAGAAAAATTCAATCATTTTTGTCACCAGCAACAACTTAATGTAGAAAATGGTTCATTAGAGCTCACAGCCAACAGAGAAACTGAGCAAATTGGGAATGTGTAAAGATATGTGCACTCATTGCAACAAATTTTACACTGGTGAGAAGGGCACAAATTTTAAAAAGCGTTTTAAAGAACGCTTTCACTGTTTCAGACTGTTTAAGCTAACAAGTCAGCTATATCGTAAAAAATAAACGAAACAAGATAAAGCATTGCATTAGATAACGATCTTAAGGCACCGCATACTTTACAAAAGAGCTGGAAAATGGAGGAAACGGAAATATTCATCCATGGCCAAATGGGAGAAACGAGATCCTAAATTATATGACTGTGTTTAAGAATTTACAGTTCTTCACCACCCACAGTTCAAAAGTATTAAATGGAAAATAGGTAAAAATTAAGATTATATATGAGTCTACGACACAGCAATATCTTTCTAATTCTTTAAAATAGATTCTTTTGCTTTAATTTTCAAAATAAATTGCCATATTTTCTCATTTTGTAATATATTGCACCGACCAACATCAGCGATGAAACAGCAACATCAAGGTTGATATATCTATCGTTAAATGGAATCAAATGGCTCTGAGCACTATGGGACCTAACTTCTGAGGTCATCAGTCCCATAGAACTTAAAACTACTTAAACCTAACTAACCTAAGGAAATCACATACATCCATGTCCGAGGTAGGATTCGAACCTGCGACCGTAGCAGTCGCGCGGTTTCAGACTGTAGCGCCTAGAACCGCTCGGCCAGTGCGGCCGGTAAAGCGAATCAAGCTTTGTTTTAATTTCCATCTACTTTTTCTAAATTGCTGAGTTGTTTGTGACACCGTGTTCCAAGTTACCTTTCGTAGTTTGTGACAAATGACTAACAAGTCGAAAAGAGCAATAAAAAGGAAGAACGGAGACGTCCTAAGAAAGTAGCCACGTACAAGAGGAAAGTGAGTCACTATTAAAGAAAACTGCGTATGAACAGCAGATCAATTACAGACATCGCCCCTCATTATTTTATACTTTTCTTCCTCCGCAGTATGACCGCAGGACTTGTCAAAATTATACATTAAAAATCTTAAATATAAATTCGCATGCGCATTTGTTTTAAATGTTTTGTATTTAAGCTATAGAATGATAACCTCGTAATACGTTGTTAATTAAATAATTTAAGTCATCAGCATGCATACCTGCATGTTTGATATCGATCTGAGTTGAGCTGTATAGACACTGTCAACTACAGACAATGCACAAACTGAATGTCATGCCAAAGCAAGGCAAACTGACAAGAAAAATATTATGTCTAACTATACAAGAATCACACGAGCAGTGTGCGAGCACTGTGGGGAGTAGACACAATGACATGTGGAAGTCTTAATCAGTCCAGGAAGCGCGCACAGGTAGTGAAAGTGGTTAAGGTGACAGCTCGTGATAAGCCGGAGATCCGGATACGAATCCTCGTCCGGCACAAGTTTCCATGCGCTGTTGTAACATCTGATGTAATATCATATTCGCTGTTTGTGAGTACATTTTATAGTTTAATATGGTTGCAGTTCGCCAGCAGCGTCCCTGCCATCAAATATCCATGCGTGTCTGAAGGTTGCTTGCGTCGAATTATGCAGACACGCTCAAATACACTCTGCATTAACAGTACTTAAATTTATATTCGATGTCAACAAATTTCTGACCATCGTCTGTCTACAGTTTATATCCTCTCTACTTCGGCCATCGTTAGTGATTTTATTGCCCAAATAACAAAAATCTACTACTTTTAGTATGTCGTTTCCTAATATATTCCTTTAGCCTTGCTGGTTAAATTCGACTATATTATATTATTCTTGTTTTGCTTTCGTTGGTGTTCTTCTTATATTCTCCATTCAGGAGACTGCCCATTCCTTTCAACTGCTCTCCCAACCCCTTAGTCGTCCCTTACAAAATGTAATGTCATCGACAAATTTCAGAGTTTTTACGTCATCCCTCTGAACTTTGTTTACCTCTCCATGTTCCTTTCGTTTCCTATACTATTTGCTCAACGTACAGATTGAATAACAGAGGGAACAGCCTACAAATTGGTCTCATTCCGTTCTCAACCACTATTGCCCCTTCAGATCCTTCTACGCGGCTTCTCCATATGTTGTATGTAAATTTTCGCTCCCTTTATTTTACCCTTGCTCTCTTTAGAATTTTAAAGAGTGCACTCCAATCAACATTCTCAAAATTTTTCCCAGAGTCTATAAGTACTATAAACGTATGTTTCCCTTTCCTTAACCTATTTTTTTAAAAGAAGTTGTAGGATTAATATTGCCTATCTTCTGTAAAAAATGCGTGTCAATATTTGCTATTATGACATATTAAATTGGCAGTGCAGTAATACGCATACCCACCACCACATGCTTTCTTTGGAAATCGTAGGTATTTCACCTGTCTTGCACATCTTGCACACCAGAGGGAACAGTCTTGTCGTAGCTGAGTCTCCAGAGGATAGCAGTGGTTCTGAGGGATAGTCTCCGCCTGGAGCTTTTTTTAGACTTATAGTGCTTTATGAAATTCGTCTCGCAGTATTATATCTCCCGTCTCATCACCATCTACTTCGTCTTCCTTTTGTAAAACATTGCGTTCATTTCCCTTGTGTAGCCCCTTTGTACATACCTTTCACCGCTCAGGTTTCCCGTATTTGCTTAATACTGTCTTGTCATCTGACCTCTTGGTATTCATACACTTGCTTCTCCTTTCTCACAACGCCAGTTTTAGTTTTCCGTAGCCGAGGTATACTTGCTTTTACAAACTTCCAATTTTCCTCTAGCCATCTCTGCTTAATCACTTTGCACTTTCCGTCACTATCATTTATTGGAAGTTACCATTTCCTTTTTCCTGCTTCATTTGCTGCAGTTTTATACTTTTCTTCTTTCATCAGTAAATTCAGTATCTATTGTGAACACAAAGTTTTCTAATAGACAACGTCTTTTTACCTAGTGGGCATATTGCTACTTTCACCGTATCTTCTCTCAAAGCACGGTATTCGTCTTATACGGTATTTCTCTCTCATATTTCAGTAAATCATTACCTAATGCTCTCTTTGAAACTCACAACAAGCTCGGGGTCTTTCAGTTCTCCAGGGCACATCACCTTAGTTTCCTACCTTTCTGTAATTTCTTCAGTTTTAATCTATAGTTCACAATTAATAAATTGTGGTCGGCTGAAAATCCGGTTTCAAAACGTTTGTCTTAACATTATATAATTAATCTAGAACCTGTCTCAAAATCTCTTCCACGTCCAGATGTATTTCATGATTAGTCTTACACCTGCTTTTTCTTTTAGTCAGCGGTCTTCTGACTCACTTATCTGCGGGATGTGTTCCTATCGCTGCTTTCCTCTACAGTTTTTATCCTCTACAGCTCCCTCTAGTACCCATTACCGTGG
This sequence comes from Schistocerca gregaria, assembly GCF_023897955.1. Lineage (NCBI taxonomy): Eukaryota > Metazoa > Arthropoda > Insecta > Orthoptera > Acrididae > Schistocerca > Schistocerca gregaria. Next base: position 339,739,444 of record NC_064926.1, on the reverse strand, counting down.
AGTTACTCCTTCATGTCAGAACATCTGTCCTACCAACCTAAACCTTCTCTTTTTCAGTAATCTCCATACCTTTCTTTCCTCGCTGATTCTGCGGAGGAGAACCTGATTCCTTACCGTATCAGTCACTTCATTTTCGGCATTCTTCTGTAGCACCACATTTCAAATGCTCCGACTAACTTGTTTTTCGATTTTTGCAGAGTCCATGTTTCATTACCACATATCACTGCACTCCAGACTTAATTCCTTTCTTAAATAAAGAGGCCTATGTTTGATACTAGTAGACTTCTCGCGGCCAGGAATGCCTTTTTGCCAGTGCTAGCCTGCTGTTTATGTTCTACTTGCTCCGTCCGTCATTAGTTATTTGGTTGCCAAAGTAGCATAACTCCTTAACTTCACCTGTTCCGTGATTGCCAATACTGATGTTAATTTTATCGCTGTTCTCATTTCTGCTACTTCTCAACATTTTTTGGTTCTTTTCTCAGTCCATATTCTGTGCTCATTAGACTTTCATTCTATTCAGCACATTCTGTATTTCTTCTGCGCTTCCACTGAGGATAGCATTGTCATCAGCGAATCTTATCATGATATCCTTTCACCCTCAATTTTAATTGCGCTCTTGAACTTTTCTTTTCTTCCGTCATTGCTTCTTTGATCTAAAGACTGAACTTTCCAGCAGTTGGATGCAAGAGCTGTTTAGCTGATTGTGCGATAATTCTCGCACTTTTAGGCTCTTGCAATCTTGCGAACTATATGGATTATGTTTTTCGTAAGTAAAATGGTATATCGCTAGATTCATACATTCTACACACAATCGTAAAGTCATTTTTTGCCACTTTCTCACAATGATTTTAGAAATTCCGATGGAATGTTATCAGTGCCTGCTGCTTTATTCGATCCTGAGTTTCCAAATCTCTTTTAAATTCTGATTGTAATACTTGATCTCCTATCCCTCCCCTTGTGTTACTCCTGTGTTATCCCTATTTGATTTTGTATTTACACCTTTTAATCAGCAGATCAGAAAACCAGCCCCACCTACAACAATACGCCACTAAATCTCACTATGTGTGACTGGAAATTATATCTCTTTAAAGTCAGTGCCGCCATTAGATAGTTGTTTATTTACATTTACACTTACACAATCATGATTTCGGCTTCAAAGTGCCATTACCAAGTGTTTTAAGTGTTAAAAAATAAAAAAGCATATTGTCGTATTAAAATACACGTTTAGACACATTAAGACGTTTTTTACTACGACACTTTGCCGTCTTAGGCAATTTATAAAACTTAAAACACTTGATAATGACACTTTGTAGCCGAATTCATGATTGTGCAAGTATAAATGTACTACTGTAAATAAACAACAATCTAATAGCGGTATTGACTTTAAAGAAATATGTTATGAGCGTGGCCCCACATTATGGAAAAAATTATTGAAATTATGTATTCCCCTTTTTACATCTAACCTAAGTGCCCGATTAAGGGATCCAACTTTCTACGCCCCGACTTGTGGAATGCCAATTTTGTTTCTCCTGATGACGACACCCTCTTGAGAAGTCCCCACTCGGATATCCTAAGGAGGGATCAGCCAACTTCCGGAATATTTTACGCAAGACGATGTCATCATCATTTCACCATACAATAGAGCTGCATGCTGTGGCTGTAGTTTTTCCTTGCTTTCAACCGTTGGCAATATAACCATAGAAAGGCCATTTTGGATGATGTTGCAAGGCCATATCAGTCAGTCATCCAGATTGTTGCTTCTCGATTACTGATAAGACTGCTGGCTCTCTTCAGACACCCCTCCGTTGTGGTTGCACTTATGTCAGAGCTATCTGTCCCGTTAAGGCACGTAAGCCACTGTATCTCGGCATTGTCCGTGATCATTGGTTGACTGTGATTTACAAATAACAATACGGTCTTCAAAAAACACGTTCTCGTTCAAATCCTTTGCTGACTGTGACCGTGAATGCGTAAAAGACAATATGATTCAGATGATATTATTTAAACATGACTGCACCAGCTGATTTGTGTGACTGTTCCATAAACAGTGATTAGCAAATAAAATTGGAATGATACTGGAAATATTATTGTTATATGCTGTTATACCGGGAAGAATGATTTTGCCATGGTTGGTTCTTCTAAAGATCTTATGATTCTTAGGAAGTGTCGTCTACTCTAGGCGCCTCGTTCCGATCTGCGTCGTTCACTGCTCTGTCAAACTCTCCTCACTGAATGATATCTCCTAGTTCATCTTCGCGTGCCGTTGTTTGCCTTGTTTCGGAAAATTTAAGTTTGTCTGTGCGCCGCAGTGACGTTTCCCAGACATACGTTGTAGCGTGGCATCACTCCTCTAGCTACTCTAGTTGTGCCAGTTTAAGCTTTGTGCTAGTCTCATTTTTCAGACGTTTCTTTTCCATCTTCCCTCCTCAGTTGCTGTATTGCCCTTTCGACAGATAAATTTAATGTCTTCACACTGTAGGACGTGAGGTGCGCTTTACCTTTTCGGGGGTTTTTCCTCTGCTGCCTTCATGTTTTGTTCTCATAGTTATTCAGTCGTCCTCTGTTTCAGTCCTGTTCTCTGTTTGAGTTAGTCCGTCTCTGATGGTTCCTTTGAAACCCTCAACAAACTCTGGCTATTTCAATGTATCAAAGTCCCATCCCCTTAGTAACTTAACTTTATGTAATTTCTTTGTAATTTAACCGTTTGTCTCAAATGCGATACGGTGAATGGCCACATCTACTTCTGGGAATGTTTTACAGTTAAAATCTGTTTTCAAAACTCCGCTGCAGAGTGAAAATCTCATTCTGGAAACATCCCCCAGGCTGTGGCTAAGCCATGTCTCCGCAATATCCTTTCTTTCAGGAGTGCTGGTTCTGCAAGGTTCGCAGGAGAGCTTCTGTAAAGTTTGGAAGTTAGGAGACGAGGTACTGGCAGAAGTAAAGCTGTGAGTAGCGGGCGTGAGTCGTTCTTCGGTAGCTCAGATGGTAGAGCACTTGCCCGCGAAAGGCAGAGGTCCCGAGTTCGAGTCTCGGTCGGGCACACAGTTTTAATCTGCCAGGAAGTTTCAAAACATATGTCTTAATGCCCTGTCTATGATGGGAACATTAGAATTGGGACTGCTAGTGCAAGGATGTTGGTAGAAAATGACAATAAATTTTCAAAAGAATACTGTCGTCACTCACCTTTGTAAACTCAGAAGAACCAGAAGAAAGAACATAGACTGTGGGGAGTTCCTACATCGCTGTTACCGAATGTGAGCTCCGTTCCTTCTCCAAGTGTCTTTATTTCCCGGTATCTCCTCTTTTGTATAAAAGAAACTTTTAAGGAGTGAAGAGATTTACCTGCATTTGAAAACACAAGTACCGTTCGAAAATAATTATGTTTTAGTGACTATATAATATAGTTTTACTTATCTGCGAAAAGTTTTATCAACTAGAAAGCTTTGCAGATCATATTATCTTATAATACCAGACCTACGAAGACAAATTTCATCAATAACTGATTGCACTGTGAGGGAGTAGTCTGCGTTACTGTCTAACCCAAATAGATAATAGTATTTTTATGGTCGTCAAAGGTATACTTATTTCTGATACAAATAAAACATTGTATCCTCAACACAGGGAGAGAACATTAATGGACTCACGATTGAACTCTTGAGTGAGGACAATCAGAAATTATACACTCCTGGAAATTGAAATAAGAACACCGTGAATTCATTGTCCCAGGAAGGGGAAACTTTATTGACACATTCCTGGGGTCAGATACATCACATGATCACACTGACAAAACCACAGGCACATAGACACAGGCAACAGAGCATGCACAATGTCGGCACTAGTACAGTGTATATCCACCTTTCGCAGCAATGCAGGCTGCTATTTCCCATGGAGACGATCGTAGAGATGCGCGATGTAGTCCTGTGGAACGGCTTGCCATGCCATTGCCACCTGGCGCCTCAGTTGGACCAGCGTTCGTGCTGGACGTGCAGACCGCGTTACACGACGCTTCATCCAGTCCCAAACATGCTCAATGGGGGACAGATCCGGAGATCTTGCTGGCCAGGGTAGTTGACTTACACCTTCTAGAGCACGTTGGGTGGCACGGGATACATGCGGACGTGCATTGTCCTGTTGGAACAGCAAGATTCCTTGCCGGTCTAGGAATGGTAGAACGATGGGTTCGATGACGGTTTGGATGTACCGTGCACTATTCAGTGTCCCCTCGACGATCACCAGAGGTGTACGGCCAGTGTAGGAGATCGCTCACCACACCATGATGCTGGATGTTGGCCCTGTGTGCCTCGGTCGTATGCAGTCCTGATTGTGGCGCTCACCTGCACGGCGCCAAACACGCATACGACCATCATTGGCACCAAGGCAGAAGCGACTCTCATCGCTGAAGACGACACGTCTCCATTCGTCCCTCCATTCACGCCTGTCGCGACACCACCGGAGGCGGGCTGCACGATGTTGGGGCGTGAGCGGAAGACGGCCTGACGGTGTGTGGGACCGTAGCCCAGCTTCATGGAGACGGTTGCGAATGGTCCTCGCCCATACCCCAGGAGCAACAGTGTCCCTAATTTGCTGGGAAGTGGCGGTGTGGTCCCCTACGGCACTGCGTAGGATCCTACGGTCTTGGCGTGCATCCGTGAGTCGCTGCGGTCCGGTCCCAGGTCGACGGGCACGTGCACCTTCCGCCGACCACTGGCGACAACATCGATGTAATGTAGAGACCTCACGCCCCACGTGTTGAGCAATTCGGCGGTACGTCCACCCGGCCTCCCGCATGCCCACTATACGCCCTCGCTCAAAGTCCGTCAACTGTACATACGGTTCACGTCCACGCTGTCGCGGCATGCTACCAGTGTTAAAGACTGCGATGGAGCTCCGTATGCCACGGCAAACTGGCTGACACTGACGGCGGCGGTGCACAAATGCTGCGCAGCTAGCGCCATTCGACACCAAACACCGAGGTTCCTGGTGTGTCCGCTGTGCCGTGCGTGTGATCATTGCTTGTACAGCCCTCTCGCAGTGTCCGGAGCAAGTATGGTGGGTCTGACACACCGGTGTCAATGTGTTCATTTTTCCATTTCCAGGAGTGTAGTTTTGTTTGTAGGTAACGTTACTTCACAATGTGTTTCCTAAGTGTAAGAAGCATTATCCTATTTATACCTAAGGACTAAGGCTGACATATGGTGTACTAAAAATTCAACAAATACGAAGTTTCTCTAGTATAATAGTATGATTTACACAAATTCATTTCTAGGATAAATCGTAGCTGGTCCCAGAAGGTGCTATTTTATTGTTAATGTTGTTTATCCTTTCTTATTATTTAACTTCTGATTAGTTGAAAAGTTATTTAAAGAGAAATTCCCCATTATTTACTGATATACTGGGTGTCCCATTTATCTTGACCACCCTAAATAATTGTTTGTCCAGATGCAAAATACAAAATGTTTCAAGCAAATGATTTTCAGGCGTCAGGGGGACATCAATCACCATCACTGCCTTCGTTGTAGCTTTGTTTTTTCCAAAGATATTAACAACGGTATGATTTTTTAAATGGCACCTTGTTTTTTTTATTTGGTAATTCATTTCCTCTCCTAAAGTATTATTCAAAAATATATCACATTGTACCATTCACTGAAACACAATGTTATTAATTACATAACACAACATTGACTTTGAGTCCGGGATCACAAACTCGTCCACTTGTTGGAGTTGTCAGAAAACAAATGAAAACCAAGTAAAAACATAACAGAAAATTGACTTTGACTGTCCTGTACCATTGCCCAGGAGCAGTACATTCAAAGGTGCTCAAAGTGGTGACCCTGGACACCAATACACTGATGCACTCGTTGAATCAAAGAATTATTAACTGCTTCCAGTGTTGGCTGCTAAACAGAATTACAAGCAAGCACGATACGTTCCTGCATGTCCTGTAGAGTTGTTAGACCAAAGAAAAATGTGCAAAGGTTTCAAAGCAGGAGATCTAGCACGCCAAGTAACTGTTCCTCCTCGACCAGTCCATCTGGTAGGATACCTTCGGTTCAGAACAGGACGTGCACGCGAGACATTGTGCTGGGCACCCATCGTCTAGATACCACATAAGCATTTTGGTTCTTAGCAGTACTTCATCCAGAAGAGGAGGAAGAATTCGTCTGAGGAAGTTGGCATATGCTGTGCCGTTTATACTACCATTGATGAAATGAGGGCCAATAATTGTAGTACCAAGCAACCCACAACAAAATTTGAACTCTGCATTGACGCTGATATTCCATCTGTTTAGGCCATTGGGGGTTGTCGCTGGACCAATAATGCATGTTCCTTGTATTTACCTGTCCTTTGTTCGAGTAGGAACATTCATCGGTAAACAGAACATAGGAGAAGAATTTCAGGTAGGCAAGGATTTGCTGCTGTGCCCACTGATAGAATTGTACACGATTCTGGAAATCATTCCCATGCAATTCTTGATCTATGTGTACATGGTAAGGATGGAACCAGTGACGTGTAAGATGTACACTGGTTTCAGGAATGTCAATCTCGTGTTCAAGCTGTCGTGTGCTCACATGTGGATTCATAGCAATGGAAGCGAGATCAGTAACTCCGGCATCTTCGTCTGTGCAGTGCTACGACGATTGCGTTGTCGTTGGTTGAAACTTCCCGTTTCCTGAAGCGTCGCAACAAGACGAGAAAACATCTCTCTACAGCTACGATGCCTGCGTATTATTTCGCCTACTTTGAACAACAACAACAACAACAACAACAATAAAAGAAACGTTATGTCGATGCAGTTTGTAGAAAAAACAGCCTTTACTGTATGCCTGCTCTACACAACAGTATTTGAAAGGACTAAACTACTGTACTAAATGTACCTGTACATAAGAGAAGAGGTTGTTGAGAGGGCTCGGGAGATCCACATTCAGTTCTGTATTAAAGTTTGGAGCTGTCGTGCTTTTATTTATCGTCTCAATCCTCTCCAGTGACTATCTGACGTAGTGAATGATGTTTTTCCGTTCTGCTTGTATGCGATATAAATTTTCGATATGGTACGTCATGAAACACCAAACAAGCAAACAAACTCGTTACCAAACACTTCGTCTACCTTGATTACGGAAGCAACCGCCATACGAACAGTAATAGTTTGCCGACATTCTAACTTATTTCACTCCGGCATAATCCATTCACAACTGCACACAACAGTGCTCTGACCACGATTAGAACCAGCAATGTGATGAGGACATTTCACATGTACCGTTCATGGTCAAATACAACCTGCAGACTCGGCTTGCATCTGCTTCATATTCAAGCATGGATTTTTCGCAGTGTTTGCATATTTTTGTTCAACCTCCTTATTTAATGGAGGGAAATGTGTATGGGACTAACACACTGACGTGAATTACTTAACAGGTGTAAGCTATAGATCTTGCTAAGAGAAATGTCAGTGTTTTCATTTTAACATCGACATTCCTGGTGCGTAATGCGGACCTCCCACCACCAACTACTGCTTTAACGTTTGCCATAATTTAGGCTGCTGGTTAACTGAGGATGGACGTCACTAATCGGGTGTTGCATAATGTATTAAGACAATTACGAACAATCATTACGGAACGGGGGCTCGTGTTCAAGAAAGCCTTGGACAGTAACGAACCGACGCAAATCCCCTTGCTTCTGAGCACGCGAAGATCGAACTGCAGATAGGCGATACGGGGAGCTTCCTGCGCACCCAGGCTGCTTGAAACGAACGACATGCACACGCGTTTAACTGCCGACGGCCGCAAGTGACGATGCGTGATTGCAGGTAAGATACCTGTTATAACTGGGAGCATTATGTGGCTAGAAGAATTTAAGCCCGTAGTCGCATATAGTCTGACAGTTACGAAACATCGGCATTGGAACAATCACTTCAGTAGCGTCTAAAATAGTTATGGTTGACAACAGTCGGTAATAACGCTCTCCTGCTCGCAGATTCGTGTTATAATATAAGAAAAGTGACATGAAATGGTCACTCAGCGTAACTGAAATCTTTAGCATTTCGATATGGAATAGATATGCTTTCTGTTTGCTTCCCATTTTCACTTACATACTACCACATTTTGGAAGATAAAGCCGACGCTATCTGTGTACAGTAATATCTCTTATTGTTTTGAATTCATAATACAACATCACTGGCCTTGGGAGAATGTTGACTGAAAATAGTTTGACGTTACTACCTACTGCACATATGAACATGTTTTCATTCAGAAAAGCGAACATGTTACCCAGGATAATTACGAATATGAGAAGTACATTTGCTATTGCAGTGCCTCAAATATATATTCACAGTAGAAAGACGGAGTATTATAGATTGCGAAAAAGATTTACGCAAGTAATGCTTCATACGGAAATAGTTTTCGAATTTACCTTGACACCACCATCCTACAGTCGTTAGCAGTTTAACAACATGAGTAATAATTTTCAATGCCTGAACGAAATACGAGTCAGCATTCAGGTGGTACAGTGTAACACGTGTCTCCCAAGGCATATTTGATGTTAAGAGTTATATATTCGCAACCGAAAGAAAAGTACACGAAAGGGGGACCTGCATTGTTGGTAAACGAAGAATATGATTACATAAAAATGTGAGTCCCATTCTGCATCACCGTTCTTATTCCAGAAACGTTCGTTAGTAGCTATGGCAAGTGCAGTCTTACACAAATCGGTATGGTATTAGAGTCATACAGAATATTTCAGTTCCGAACGTAAGAAGTTCCCTATTGCATAAGTGCGTCAGACGAAAGTAAATCCGATTTGGGACACTATAAAAAAGGTAATCGACATAAAAAGTTAAATTAGAAAAAGATGTCAAGAGAACGGAAACCGTTGGGCACCAACGTATGCCTCGGGCGCAATGCTATTTTGAAGTTGAAAAATTGTTAAGGACACAAACACAACCAGCAGTCATCTATAACCTTCTCACTGCTCGAATCTAAATATATGACGGGTAGCAAGAGGACGGAAGGTACGATCATCAAATATTCGGAATATTCACGTTATCGAGTCTCCCTTGTGTACACATCGGCCGGCGCCTACATGTGTTTACCACGGAAGATAAAGCAGTTACTTGATATTTCCCTTGTAAATTACTATCGTAGGCGCTTTCCGACACTGATTTCTGATCTTATAATTGCGAAGCAAATTTATCTCACTCCGGTATAATCCATATATTTTACTACTGATATTAATTACAGAATAACAGTGTAATTAAACGCAATACACATGGTTATCTGATTGAATAAACATTGCATATAAACATTGTTAAAAGTTTTTCGTTAAAGTGTTTACCTGTTAACTCCTAATGCTACCGTAGATCGAAGAATAATTTTAAAGTGGCATAAAGTGAAAGTCTTTTGGAACTGTTTTCATTTTTTTGTTTTGAACTGTAGGGGAAAGAAAGAATAAATTTTGCTTTTCCATTGAAGATGTTGACTTGTGTGTATTCATGTTTTCTAACTTACGGCTAAAGAAAAAGAAGCAAATAACAAAACTCAAAAGAACTCGTCTGATGACTGCTACGGTCGCAGGTTCGAATCCTGCCTCGGGCATGGATGTGTGTGATGTCCTTAGGTTAGTTAGGTTTAAGTAGTTCTAAGTTCTAGGGGACTGATGACCACGGATGTTAAGTCCCATAGTGCTCAGAGCCATTTGAACCATTTTTGAACTCGTCTGATATCTTTCACAATTTTCATAAATTTTTTCCGTGAATCATAAAGGTATTACATCCAAGTGATCCAGTTGTCAAATGTTTTCGCCAGAAGTTTTATGGCAGTCGTTTTCGTGATTTGAAGACATGTACGGAAAGCTCTCTCCCACGTGCTTTTGGGTGGAGCTTTCAATATTTCTCTTTGTAATGTTGCTGGGTTCTGAAAAAGCATTAGTATTCTGTACATGTAAAAATTCGAGTTATTGTTATTGTATTTGTGATCACTGGAAGAAATGCATGTTAACATTTACAACGAAGGTTATCGTTTGAGAATGTACAACGTAGTTCCAAACTAGTCTTTTATAGTTTGAGAATGTACAATGTAGTTCGAAACTAGTCACCACAAATTAAAAGTCTTTAATGTTACAGTGGCAGAAACTGAAAAACGTAGGAGATTAATGTGGAGTTTGATCAACGAAGAAATTCATAAGAACAATAGCTCAGCTTTAGGTACCGCAATCATCGATCGAAGATTATTTACGTTCTCACTTCAATGTCAAACCATGGTGTCTAAAGTTCTGTTTTTTGTGAAAATAATTTTTAACTTGGTCGGCAGCATTGTCAGGTTATACAAATAGAGCACAGGCAAAATGGAACTGATCATTTTATGTCAACTTGCGTAATGCTTCTGCTTTCAGAAGATAACTGCTGTCACGATGATAACGGCCCTGTTAATTCAGCTAGTGAGGTCCACTGTGACTTGCAAAATACGTAAAACACATTTCTATGTTGCTTGGCCACCATGGTCTGCGTGCAACGACTAATGTTAACCTAATGACAGTGGGCTACATTGTATGCTTTTGAGAAAAGTAGAGCTTTATTTGCTAGGAGACTACACTACTTAAGGAATTCCTCGGTCTCTCGAAATTCACTAAGTTTGCATAAATCCCTCTCCTTTCATGTTCTTTGTTTCTGAGAACTGGTTTTGCTCCTACTATCCATTTACTATGAGATGAGGAGTAATTGTCTCGAACTCAACAACACGTCACACATGACAACGTTAATTGTGAGATATTAGGCAGTAATACACAGCTTGACTACCGTGCCTTGTACACATATTATGTAAGGACATTCACAATGGCTGGCATTTACGAAATTTCCTTTCGTAGTGAATGTGTCTGAAGTTGCAAACACGTGTTTGGTCACAGCTTTTCTAAAACCCTCATCCTTAAGGAAGATTGAAGAGTGTTTACCGAAATACCATTCACAGAAGGATAGCACAACAATGTCAAGTGACTGCTTTTTCCTTCTCCTTTTTTCTTCTCCTGACTTTTCACGTTTATCCTAGGGTGGAGATCCGGTTTCAGTAGCTTGTCCTCAGTGTTCCGACAGGAATTCCTCCGAAATTGTTTTAATGGAGGAGTAGCTTTCGAATCGTTGTCGACTGTTCCCGTCGCACATGTTCATTCTTTTCAACTTTGTTCTGTTATCGGTTTCTGTGGAATTAACAGCACTTCTTGTTTCTTTTGTGGAGTCATTTCTTTCTATGTCTTTTCACCTCAGCATTTCTGACAAACTTCATTACAGATGTTTGCATCGACATTAAGACCATTCTAGCAAGATTATGTCTCTTTTCATTACCTAAGAAGTGCTACCAATGTAAAATCACTTAATTACCTAAGAACTGCTACCAATGTAAAATCACTGTAAAATCACTTCAGTAAGGCAATTCTTCCGGTCCAGATAGTATACCAATCCTGTTCCTTTCAGAGAATGCAGACACAATAGCGCCTTTCTTAGCAATCATAAACAAAAGCTCACTTGACGAAAGGTCTGTTCCCATAGACTGGAAAGTAGCACAGGTCACACCAACATTCAAGAAAGCAAATAGGAGTAACCCATTGAATTACAGACCCATATCACTGACCTCAATTTGCAGTTGCATTTTGAAGCATATACTGTACTCTAACGTTATGAATCACCTTGAAGAAAATGAGTTATTGATACATAACCAACACGGATTCAGAAAATAACGTTGTTGTGCGACGCATCCATGAAGTAATGAGTGCTGTCGACAAGGGATCTCAGATCGATTCCATATTCCTAGATTTCCAGAAGGCTTTTGATACCGTTCCTCACAAGCGACCATTAATAAAATTGCGTGTGTATGATGTATCTTCTCAGTTGTGTAACTGGATTTGTGGTCTCCTCTCAGAAAGGTCACAGTTCGTAGTGATAGACGGTAAATCATCGAGTAGAACAGAAGTGGTATCTGGCATTCCACAAGGTAGTGTCATAGGCCCTATGCTGTTCCTGATCTGCATAAATGATCTAGCTGATAATCTGAGCAGCCCAATTAGATTGTTTGCTGATGACGCTGTAATTTACCGTCTAGTAAAATCATCAGACGATCAATTTCAATCACAAAATGATCTAGACAGAATTTCTGTATGGTGCAAAAAGTGGCAATTTTCACTAAACAAAGAAAAGTGAGAGGTCATCCACATGGGTATTAAAAGAAATCCGATAAATTTTGGGTATACGATGAATCTCACAAATCTAAGGGCTGTCAGTTCGACTAAAACCTAGGAATTACAATTACGAGCAACTTAAATTGGAAAGACCATAGATAATACTGTGGGGAAGGCGAAACGAAGACTGCGCTTTGTTGGCAGAACACTTAGATGATGCGACAAACCCACTAGAGAGACAGCCTACATTACACTTGTCCGTCGTCTGCTGCAATACTACTGCGCGATATGGGATCCTTGCCAGGTGTGATTGAAGGAGGACATCGAAAAAGTGCAAAGAACGGCGCTCCTTTCGTGTCATCGCGCAATAGAGGTGTATGTCACTGATATGATACGCAAGTTGGGGTGGCAGTCACTGAAACAAAGGCGGTTTTCTTTGCGGCGAGGTCTATTTACGAAATTTCAATCACCATCTTACTCCTCCGAATGCGAAAATATTTTGTTGACAACCACCTAAGTAGGGAGAAATGTTCATCATAATAAAATAAGAGAAATCAGAGCTCGAACGGAAAGATGTATATGTTCCTTTTTCCCACATTCCATTCGAGAATGGAATGGTAGAGTAGTTGTATGAAAATGGGACGATGAACCCTCTGTCAGGCACTTGAGTGTGAATTGCAGAGTAACCATGTAGATGTAGATGTATAAAATTTCATTAGAGTTTCTTCTGTTCTTTCCCTTTGAGTGTTCTTGCAGTAGTACCCACTTATCCCCTGGAAGATTTTATTCCTTAAAAAAAAAATCACTGATCGAAAGAAACCGTAACCCTAAAAAGGAGTAGACGTGTTCCTACATCTGAAAGCTTATGTCTATTCAAATTTCGCGCTAGTCGCATAAGAGTCGCTCTGAGAGCTCCTCTATTAGGATGCAAATCAGGTTTGCTTTAAATACTTGCAGTAACGGTCGTGAGCGTTAACTGCCTCTGCGACTGGACATCGTGAACTGAAGTTTGTTAAGAATGCTTTTAAGGTCGTTTTATAGAATTATGAGAAGCTCGATGTTCCTCCAGAGATACTGCAGAAAGACGTGGCTGGAATGCAGCTACTGTACATGATTTCTGGCAGCGGTGGTCAGGAGAAGCTACAGCTGCAAGAAGACATGGCTCTGGATGGTTACGTGTCAAAATGTAGAGAGAAGACTATCGTAGTCGGTGTATGGCTCTGGCGCATCGTACTGCGCCTGCAACAACTATGTAAGAGCTGGCATCACAGTAACATAACTAACTGTTAAAAAATCTAGTACTTTAAGAGCAGCTCCGAGACAGACGTTGTTTTACGTGCATTCCAGTGACTCCAAACTACCGCCATTTGTGATGTCATGGGTGCCAAGTGAAACCTTACTGGAGGGCAGGATGGTGAGCTTGGTGAGCTGCTGTGTTTGCTGATGAAAAGTGGTTCTGCCTTTGTTACAGTCATGGACACGTGTTGGTTAGAAGGAGGCCTGTGGAGAGCCTGCAACCAACCTGTCTGCGTACTAAATACACTGGACCTTCACCGGAGTTATGGTCAGGGGTGCGATTTCGTATGACAGATCTCGTGGTTATCCCACGTACTTGGACTGAAGATTCTACCTGTTGAGGTGCCACTGACGAATAGTATTCCACGAGGTGTTTTCCAAAAGATAACGCTCGCCTATATACCATTTTTATGACGCAACAACTCAACAGAGTGTTGACACGATGCCTAGGCGTGCTCGATCACGAGATCTGTCTCCATTCTAGCACGTATGGGATAGAGTCGCACGACAGTTCCAGTGTCATCCACAAACAGCATTAGCTGCCCCAGTATTGACCGATGAACTGCAACAGGCATGGCGCTCCGTCGCATTAACTGATATCCAGTACCTGTACAGCACAATGCAACTACGTTTGCATGGTTGTATTCAACATTCTGGCGGTTACACTGGTTGTTAAAGTACCAGCAATTCACATTTGCAGTGGCGTATCTCCCGCTTGCAATAACCTGTGGTCTTGCACCGTTAATCGCTTATGTACCTTCCCTAGACAAATGCATTTCCGAAATTTCATACTCTTCTTTCATTGTTTTGTGGTTTTGCGATTTTTGTATATCTCTTTCTCATCATAACCAGCATTTTACCCAAGGTAATGGAAAGATGTCATTAGATCTAGTCACACATCGGTGATACTTTCAGCAAGATGAATAGTTTCCATAAAGAACCATTACTTTAGTTCAGAAGGTCATAATTTTAACCGGTTTTTGGAACTTAAACAGTACGCATTGTTTTACTGTATTACCGGTTTATGTTCAATACAGGGTATCAAAGTATCTACGGTTCCAAATCTTTATATCTTTAAACCCAAAATGGCATCTTATTCATTCCATACTCTTACTTATATAAATAGTTACTAAGTTACTTTATCATACTTTCCATGAAAGACATTATTAATACTCAGCTTTACGTAGTTACTGGACTTACTTTATCGTACTTCACATGAGAGACATTATTAACACTTCTGACACATTTGCTCTAATTAGATATGATAAATGTAAATTTTTACCAATTTTGTCGCTAAATAGCTTTCCAATGTGGTGCGCTGATAAATACGTATTTTTAATACTCGTTACACAAACTTTCAAACCAGATAAGAAAAAACAGATAAGAAAACAGATTATTTTCAACTATGAAATTTATTACGATGACTACTGCTGGAAGACTGTTTTCAAAGTGTCTCTAGGATATAATGAACGTTCGGTATAGCGACCACACATTTTGATACAGTTAAATATTCACACTGTTCTATCCGACAATGAAGAGAATTCATTGTACAAACTACCAGGTAATTACATATGATCCTGTATTTGACCACTGTCGAAATGTCTCAATGGGAAGAACAGTAAGGAAAAAAGACCTAGTAAAACGAGACCTGCAATATTTGAAACATTTTAACATTTTAGCACTGTTAGTCTATAATCTTCTTTACATGCTGTTGTTTCCGTAGATTTATGCTCCTACCGTACCTCAGTTTTATGCTCCATTATTAGCGGAAGGCTATCTCGAATGATGTTTTACGCCTCAGCTCCCGAAGTAGACTTCCAATACACAGCTCTTTCATCTCGCCAGTGCTCAGTCAACAATTAGGTATATGTGATACGCAACAAACGGCAAATTCTTCCTAAAAGCAGCTCTCTCACAGTTAAAGTTAACTGAAATCTACTTTGTGATCTATTTTTATTAGACATTGTACTTCGCACACAATGAATAATTATAAATAAACCATCACAGGCTCACATACCAATGAAAACAGAGATACGAGGGGAATGGATAGATTTAAACTATGTCCCAGAACGGGACTCGAACCTGAGACGTTAACCATGCTCATACAAGTGTCCTCCTAGCTGAACGACCAGAGCACGACTCGCGCCACATCCCGCCAGTCTGACTTCTGCCAGTAGCTCATAACCTACCTTCCACTGGTTGTCAGTAGCCACTGTGAGTCGCGCTCAGGTACTTACTTGTAAGCTTAACGAGCCGGTTTTGCGTTCCCGATGTGTCCAACGTCGGTGTTACAGGCAGTCTGCGATAACCAATTCATAGATATTGGCCACTGATGATTAGTGTATAAGATTGAAGTTAACCTCCTCATCATCAGTTAAGACCTGAAGATGGTTTACTGCAGCATCGAAACTGGTAGCCGTATAACAAATAACATCGTAAGGACGGTTGTAGGTGTTCCACCTAATTTCACTGTCAATTAATCCCATTTCCTCTGTCTTGTAAGATTTTGATTTAAATTTTTAATCGATATTTTTTTTTGTCTTATAACACATCAACGCCTCCACTGATTAAAATTTTTTTTTCTTATTAGAATGACATACATTTTAAATAAACTGCTATAGCGGTGGGATTATGAGTGGACCGGTTATATTTGAAATAGCTAATAGTTTCTTATAAAAGATAAATTAATATGGAGGAGACATGATAAGACAGAGCACATCCCTGCAATGATGTCACAGGTGCGTCAAACTGGAACAAAAAATGAAATTCAATAAAACTTCTGTAATTGCTGCGCCACAACCATCAAGGCGAGAACACTTTTGACTCCTCTCAAAGCATATTCGTCACCACAGCTGAGGGAAATATGAGATTTAACTGCCTCTGTTAGTTTCAAATATGCTATTAACTCATTCAATATATCTGACAAAAAAGGGACATTCTGTAAGACTGAATTTTACCACACAGTGCCAACTGTTTCATTTCATTACATTTTATGAGAAACGTAAATGGCACAAAAGCAGTGAAAGTTTGTTTCCAGTTGCTTTTGTTTGCAACTGGACTAGTAACGCTCTTGTTTCCGCCGTGTGAAATCAAATCGGTTGGTTTCATGTTGACCGCAACCACAGCGACCACGTAACGAGTTTCATCACTCGCTCACTGTCGCTAAATCATTGGCGCCTGCAACGCCGCAACTCCACAACACACGAATCACATTTGTCGCCGAAGCGAGTCAGGAAATGAATGTTTCCCGCACAGTGGAGAATCTGCGTTTTGTGCAGTCTATGAAAGTAACCGTGGCGTAAACTTTCATACACTCAGAATAACTCTTCTGCGAATCGTTCTACTGACGAAAGTGTTCAATAATGTTCCTGGATTCTAATCCCAAAAAATACCATGTATGGTAGTGGTGGGGGTTGTTAAACAATTTTTGCTGCAGTAATTGTAACGCACATCATGAGTGTGGTTGAAAAAATGTTGTTAGCAATAATCTCTCTCGTTTCTGCGCAGCTGATATACACAGTCATCGTGCAGAAACGAGCAATTCTAAAGCTGCTTTGGACATGGTGCAGAAATACTGGTGATTTTTCTGAATATACAACTGTACCACAGAGCTCTCCAGGTTTCAACTGGACGGCATCCGAAGGAATTTCTGCTAGCAGTAAAACTCTCAGGAAGGCGATGCTCAGAAAGTCCCCAGCCACCTAGTCTGCTGTTAACCAAAGACTAATACTGTGATCGTTCTTGTGATCATCGATTCTGTTCAGAAGGTGGTTGACCATTAACACTTGCCGCGGTGATATCGTAGTGTTAGCGAACAGAGAGCAGGGTTTCACGCTGTCAATAGGCACTGAGCATATGACTGGAATGAAGAAGAATGAAGGAGATAATTGGCATGCCGTTTTAAAAGAAGCCACGTCGGCTTCTGGCTTAAGCGTTTAATCCAAAGAAAAGTTGTCTGAATTGGAAAAGCCGTCCAGTGTGTTATCACAACGCTATATTGGAAACTGCAAAGATGCGACTAATCTACCAGTCTCTAAACTTTGTTTCATGTCAAATGACTTCCGTCAAATACATATGAAGGATATATACCTATACCAAAATTTCATTTCGAACCTAATTAGACTCAACGAGTAGCAATTGGTAACATCAGGAAGTATAAAATTTGAAGCACCTGACTAAATTTATTTAGTAATATTTGATCAAAAGCAGGAAGTAAACGATAAAACAAAAGAAAGGCTTGGAAATGTCTCAACCGCTACTTCGGTTGATGAGGAAATAGGATTTCATTATGATTAACCTATCAGAGGAATCGTTTTCAGAAATAAAAAGAAGAACAAAAACAAAAACAGAAAGCAATGAAACTAAACTTACTTACCATTCATAGACTTGGTGAGAAAACGAGACTACCTAGACAATATGATTTTGTGACAGATAATAGGGAAAAGAGTTATTTCAAAATAGCAAATTAAAATTGTACAAATATTCCTATTAACAGAAGAGATTTTGTAAGTATTGAACTGTAGCTGACACGTAAATCATGAAAGTGAAGAAGCGAGTAATTCAATGACGATGGGCCGACAGTGGTATCCACAGGAGATCAACCATCCATCAACGCCCTTCTTCTGCATCAGAGCAGGAATATTAGCCTCCGAATATGGCCCATCAATGTTACCTACAAGAATTTTAACCGATACTATCACTTCTCCAGCACGAACACGAGAAAACTCCCCTTTAAAGAGGACGCGACACTCGTCTCTGAGAATATTCTAGCCGCAGTGGACACCATAAGATCCCGAGGAAGATCGCAGCAGAGAGGTCGAAATGTCGATCGTGTAGGTTCAGTTAACTTCAGTTCAGCACTGTCTGTATACGAGTTTAAGTAAGAAAATAGAAGGAAAAAGATAACTTTCTTGGTATAAAATATTCGAACCATAGATGCTTTAATACTCAGTATTGATAATAAAGCGACAGTACAAGTAAAAATATCAAATATACGACGCAATGTAAATATCAAACTGGTTAACAACTAGCAGCTGTTTAAAACTATCACCACCTGAAACAAAGTAATGGTGCGTTTGGGAAACGATCCATCTTGGTTGAAAGCATCGCTGATGAGTTTCTAGAGTTAATAACATCTTTCCAATACTTAGCGTAAGAAGCTACTTATTAGAAAACGAAAGGTGTATTTTATAGGGTAAGGTC
The DNA here is from genome assembly GCF_023897955.1 of Schistocerca gregaria. Lineage (NCBI taxonomy): Eukaryota > Metazoa > Arthropoda > Insecta > Orthoptera > Acrididae > Schistocerca > Schistocerca gregaria. Next base: position 339,720,793 of record NC_064926.1, on the reverse strand, counting down.
TTCCAGAGGATGTCGGGTACATTATTATCATTATGACTGTTTCGTCTAGCCTCTTCGTAAATCTTGTCTATGGGAAACCCGCATGCTCAGTTCACTATATAAACAATAAAAGATCTCGTACTAATGAATTTTATTATAATTCACCAAATACAATACTTAACCAGATACAGGTATGTCGCAAGCAAAGGGCAATTTACGAAATAATCAGTCTTTGCAGTAACTGCTCATCTCTCACTGACAAAAGCCTGTTCCGAACTGCTATCGAAGTGCCCAAAGTAGAAGCTGCTAACAAAGTCGCTAACATTGACGCTGCTATCCAAATGGCTGATCTTGAGGCTGCTACTGAAGTAGGCCGCTGCCACTAGTCGGGCGAAGCGCTTACGTCCTCTTCACAGAGGGGCTGCTGCAGTCGCGTTGTCTTCGTGGAAGGGAGTTCGCTCAGCGTTAGATTAGTGGACCCTTCTCACAGCCCCCTCAGTTTTGTCGTTCTCGACTGGCGTGCCGGCGCTTGGCTTTACAGTGTAACATTCCTCCCCACCAAAGCGACGGACCATCGTCGTATATGGGGCATGACAACGGGAGGGGAGACAGGAGTGTGGACGCTCCGGTGGACCGAAAACTGTGGCTGCAGGGGACGTCAGACTTCCGGCCGTACCCCGTCATCCGGCCTTCGCTCTAGTGGAAACATCCCCCGCAAACTCCCAGAAGGGTACGCGTCCACCTCCTGAGGCCCATAGCGAAATGTAGAAGGTGTCGGCGGCAGCGACGCGGGCGGGTTCAGCTCCATCGGCAGTACGAGAGGAGGCGGAGGAGGCAAAGGCTCCGTCTCCATTGACGACGCCCTCTGACGACAGCTGTGGCCGCGCTGTCCTCAGGATCTGTGAATCAGGGGGAAGAGATATAGAAGGATCACCGTGCATAAAACAATGGTGATGTCGGCGCTGCAATCCGTCTGGGCCTGAAATGAGATATATGCATAGGCCAAGTCAACAAAAGATCTCGCCTCGCGCCCACCGCTAAAAACCCTGACCTACACAATATCACGTGGCGCGAGGCGATACTTACGACCCTCCTTTGGCACCGGATGCTGAGGAGGATGGAGCAGGTGGAGCAGTGTCCGATGGTGGCGGCTGTGAAGAAATTCTGGAGGTGATGATTTATGTCGTGGATACGAACGACAGGACGCGAGGAACAGTTGCAAACCTTGATCCCTGGTGGGTGCGGTGCGACGTTTCTCCATATGCTGTTTGAAGGTTCTGACAAATCGTTCCACTTCGACGTTTGACTGTGGATGGAACGGTGCACTGGTTAAATACTATATGGCACTGCGTTCAGAGAATGTTTCAAATTCATTTGGCGAGAACTCAGTGTTGCTGTCCGACACTGCGACTTCAGGTTAACCTTCGAGGCCAAAGATAGAGGGAAACGCCTGAACGGTGCTACGTGACGTTGTCGAGTTCATTGGTACAGCAAAAGGAAACTTGCCATGAGTGTCTACCACAATCAATCAGCGAGTGTTCCAAAAAGTCGCACAAATTCTATGTGCACAGGTGATTGCGACTTTGGTTAAGTAGAGAATATCTGTGGCGGAGCGGACTGATTTTCCGCACATGCGTGACATTGTGCCATCATGTGTTCTGTTTGGGTATCCATACCCTGCCGAGTACAGTGTCGATGCTCTCGCTAGCTGTTTCGTATGAACAGTCCCACCAGTGTCCTAGGTTATGTAACTGCAGCACTTCTTTTAGTAAAACTTTGGTGATCAGCACACATTACTGTACAGTAACAAAAATCACACCTTTCAGTATAGCAAGGCTATGCCGACGTGCAAAGTATCGGCGCACTACAGAGTTCTTTATGCAACGCAATGAGCGAGGCCGAGATACCGGAATATATTTTAGCAAAATGTTCAAATCTGAATCACCTCCGTGGGCTATGCCATTTTCTTATAGTTCAGAGGAAAGGACTGAAGCAGTTCCGAATCATGAGCATCGATCTGGCAACAAGATGCAGCAGAAGACTAAAAGTCTGTATCAGGGCCAATTGGAAGACGTGGAAGTCCATCCAAATTACCATGTTGAGCTGTCGGGCGGTACACAATTTCGTACTTGTATTGGGACAAAGCCCATCTTTGCAATTTTTGTGCAGGTCGTACTGGAACCGGCTTCATCGGATGAAACTAGCATTGCAATGGCTTGTGATCCGTTACTAAGCAGAATTTTCTGCCATACAAATAGTGGTGCAATTTCATGGCACCATTCACAATAGCCAATACCTCTTTCTCCGTTTGTGAATAGTTACACTGAGCTTTGGACACCACATTTGATGCGAATGCAATAGGCATGTCTTTATCATCAAATCTGTGTGAAAGCACTGCACCGATTCCATAAGAGGAAGCATCAACTTGGAAACAACTGGGGGGTCGGGATCAAGTTGAACCAGGCACCAATCACTGTGCAATGCATCTTAGTGTTTTTAAAAAGCTTCTTGGCACTCATATGTCCAAACAAAGGTGACATTGAGGCAATCGATGCAACGGAGCTGCGATTTGTGCAGCATTCGGTATGAACCGAATATAATAGTTCATTTTCCCTAAGACTGATTGCAGTTCTGTGACACTGCGAAGAACTAGCAGGTCTCGCATGGCTAACAAATGTGACTGAAGAGGATATAAACTTGGTCTGTTTATGACATGACCGAGATGCTGCAACTCAGGTTCAAAGAAATAACACTTGTCCAGACTACACTTTAGTCCGGCATCAAATAACACGCGAAGAAAAATAAAACAAGCAAATTTTGCAGTGTGTTCTTCAGATGTTCGACTCGCTGCGACAATATCTTCCAAATAGTTTGAACAGTTTCGTACTTGAGCAAACAGCTGTTCCAAATATCGTTGGAAAATGGCGGCTGTGGAAGCACTATCAAACGCAAATATTTAAACAAGCCAAAATAAGTGTTCGCAGCACACGCGGTTTGAGATTCTTCATCTTGTAGTATTTGAAGACATGCGGCGCGCAAATAAAGCTTTTAAAAGTAGCAACAGACACCTAATCAGTCAGTGAGATCCTCTGGGGGTGGCAATTTATAAGTATCAGTCACAGTTTGTGGCTTGATTGTAGACTTAAAGTCAACACAGAGGTGAATACTACCTGAAGGTTTGGGGAGCAAATCTAGTGGACTTGTCAATTCGCTAGGTTGTGTGAGCGCAATGGCTCCACAATTATTTAAGTTCATTAGCCACTTGGTCCCGTAATGCAATGGGAACAGTTCTAGCCCCGCAAAATTTCGGCTATTCGTTGTCTTTCACAGTAACATGTGCAACAAAATTGTTAGCCTTGCATAAACCTCAAAGGGACTGCGTTTGAGATACGATATTTACAGTAAACGTTTGTCTTCACGAGTTCTGGGATCCGAGGTGATGCAAAACTTTTTTTGACGTGAGTAGTAAGATGGTTGACGAATATGTCTGGGATTCCATAAAACACAAAAAGAATAATACAGTTGGGGCAAAATGCGCAATTAAAATACCCAAAAATTACATGGGTCGGTAAAGTGGAATCAGAAAGGAGAACGTAATTAAAACAGTTCCCTAACTTAAGAGGATAAAGCACTCTATATTGGGTGATCAATTCCTTTCGTTAAACCGGATATCTCGAATTTCTGCTTCAATTAAGCTAGACAATGATGAATTATTTAACTACAGGCCATGGTTGAATGCACGAAAAAAGCAGGAGATACAGAGACGACCGCAGTTCTGAGTGTAAATTGAATAACACCTGGTGGCGTAGTCCTATTGCGCGTATTGCCTTTCGTTGGCGGCGGAAATGGCGGCTGTCGGCACGAGCTGTGAAACTGAGAATCTACTCTAAATCTCTCTCGACTGTTAAACGCCAGCCTGATACATTTCTTACATCTTCGGTGAAGCCGAGGCTCCCAGTTGTTCCCTGTCTAAGATAACTGACATGGTACACGCTATTTGGCTGGAAGAGCGCGTACGTTGTTGCCCTCAAATCACTCGCAAGCGCAAACTGTCAGTGCTCGGTGTGATTCTTCGTAGTAGGAGACTTTGCTCAAACACTCGACGATTTTTTGCTAAAGAAAGAGCGAATTTTTTGTCTGCAATTAGCGTACATCAAAGCTGGTCGCCACCCATTTCCTTCCTGGCCAATCAGAGCGTTTGTACTTGTTATAAATTCACTATTACAGCCGTCTTTTCTTTCGTAGGGCAGAGTTTAACTTCTGCTGCCTAATACTGAGATAAACAGCTTTCTCTTTAATGCGAATTTTAATAATGTGGGTACAGTGAGTCACCGATGTTTTGTGTTGCATTTCTTCAGATGTTTAACTTCCATCGCCAGTCGTATTCCTGTAGAAAGGCTTTCTGAAGGGTCGAACCGCGTGACTGTAGCACAGCGAAAGTCACAGTTTGCGTATGTGAGCGATACATGGCAGGCTAACAAGGGGATGCCGCCAATTGTGAAAAATCAGATACGATTCACACTGCGCATAATAAAAGCTCATGGCCAGAGGTGTAATGTGGCAAAGCATCAAGATGCACTTCTCAGCCGTTGTCGAGAAAATCGACAGTTAAAAGAAACCGTTGCGGTGAAATACTCTCTACGATTAATAATCTTCTACAGCGTCGTCGCGCGGGGGTAAACGGTCGGGTTCGTAATCCGAAGGTCGCCGTATCGAATCTCGCGCCATGCAACTTTTTTTTATTATTTATTTTTTGTAATTCAAATATATATATATATATATATATATATATATATATATATATATATATATATATATATATATATATATCGTCTTGGGTAGCCGTCTCTTTCCAGGAAAATTTTGTGATTTTCCGTTGCCGAATCCCATGCTTCTTTTTAAATTCGGTGATCGATGTTTTTAAGCTTTGAAGTTGAAATCTCGGAACAGACTTGCAGCGCCCAAGGCCCACTGCTGCAGGGTTCTGGTAGTAACTTGCTGGAAGTTTTGTCGAGCTTCTACGAAGCGATCATGCAGCTATGAATCGATGGTACAATATTTATCAAATTTGCTACAGCCATGTTTGATTTGCTCTTCCCACCTGGATAAATAGCACATATTTGTCAAACGGGAACACACCTTTTTTTGTAGAGTTTTGAGATTCCAGCCTCGATGTTCTTTGGCCAGATTGACAGCTTTAATTTTGTAATCCAGAGAAATATTGTCGTACCCTTTTTTTTCTTCTCGTCCGACTCGTATTCGTTGATGATTCGTTGGCAATGGGAATCGGTTCAACGTCTTCGTAGGCATTGTTATCGTCGATTTCATTAATGTCTATCAGTTCCTCATCATGAACGAGGGTTTTTTCGGCAAGCATTTGCAGCGTATTCTGGAACATTACCATGGCTTCTTCGTTGATTGATGATGACGGTTCTGATGCTTTGCGATTACTGTTACGAAGGAGGCTTTCAAAATACACCAACGCATCTTTCAATTGTCGTTTCGCCACTTCACTGTGTATAGAATCTTCTTCGATCACATCACTTTCATGCGAAAGGGCCGGATCGCTCTCCAATTGTACGGCCTACATTTTTCCGTTTGTTTAACAGGGTGTACCAAAGCTCTCACGTACGCACTGATTTTTCGACGATGTTATAAGTTGCGCTAGGGACCGCATCTACCTTCTTTCGAAGTTAGCAGGCAACTACGCTGTTATGCGGCGGCTCGTTTTGGCCGGTTCAACATCTGTCCTTCAAGTGTAACGAGCGAGTAACGGAGTTTATATTTCATATCTGCCACAGCAAATTTGTGTTCGTGGGGTCTCTATTGTAATTCGAACGTTTGACTTGCACTATACGGATTCGTTTCGATATATCGTTTCTACGTCTTCCGTTAACTATACATGGTAAAAATTATGAAGACAATTAATAACATTTGTGAAATACAACTTTGTTTGCGGAAAACATAATGATGTTCGAAGTCGCTAGTTTTTCCAAGACAAACGACTTTCAACAACTTATTATATACATAATTGTTGCAACTGATTGCCGGGAATTATATATATATATATATATATATATATATATATATATATATGAATTACAAAAAAAAAAGTCGCTGGCGCGAGATTCGATCCGGCGACCTTCGGATTACGAACCCGAGCGCTTACCGCTGCGCCACGACGCTGTAAAAGATTATGAATCGTAGAGAGTATTTCACTACAACGGTTTCTTTTAAATATCGATTTTTCTCTACAACGGCTGAGAAGTGCATCTTGGGGCTTTGCCACATTACACTTCTGGCTATGAGCTTTCATTATGTGCAGTATGAATCGAATCTGAATTTTACAATTGGCGGCCTCCCCTTGTGAGTACATTTTCCGAAAGGGAGCTGTCTTATCCATTACCAGCCGCCAGGTGAGAGCTAATTTTAGACAGGCGTGGGGATCCTAACAGTTCATAAGTGTCAAGATTCAGCAATGTAACAGAGACATTCGTGTCTAACCGGAAGTCGCATGTTTTCCGCTAAGATGCAAATGAACAAGAAGTTTTTTGGACTGGCGTACCATTGAAAAAAACTGCTTGATTCCTAGTTTTGCTAATTCCTGTAGCAGGCTTTGAATACACTGCATTGAATACATGAGCATCGTGACTAGATTTTTGTCAGTGGGCAGAATTCTTATTATTATTCCATTGCTAACATACTGATTGTGTGTGGCACAGTCGTAACAATGTGCTTGTCTGGACAGCAAATCCTGACGTTTATGGCATGAATAGCACTGAGGGCTTGACTTATTCTACTCACTAATGTAGCCACCTGTTTAGAGAAATGTTTACTTGACGTGGTGTCTGTGTGCTGTTGCTGCCTGCTGGGCCAGTCGTGAGCAAGGGGTGACTCAACCCAACAAACTGGTGGCTGCTCAAATTTATCGGCCGCTATGGTACCTGAATCATACTGATAGAGGGTTTGCACTACATGCTGAAATGATGGATCTGACTGCTTCAAAATCTGTTCTCTAAGGTTGACATCAGTTACACTGTGTACGATTGCATCACGCAACATAACGTCTGAATATAAAGCACCTCAAACACATTTTAATTTGTATTTCCTCGCCACATCCTGCAAATTTGCTCTGACCTTTTCTTGCAAGGAAAGAATTGTTACCGATCTTCCATCATATTCATTTGCTGGTCATAGTAGTTAATTAGAGAATCTACAAACTGAAACTGATCATAGGAAGTTAACTCAGGGTGGCGTTAGGAAACAATTTCGGAATGAGGAAAAAGACTGAAGTTCCTACCATTGGCAAATTTATTGCAGTTTCACAGTACCTGATACGTTGTGAGCAATGATGTGGGCTTCGTACTGGTGCAACCACTTGAGCCATTCATCTTCTCGTTCGTTTAACAGGCGAAAACATTTTGTGGAACTCGGAGCTACATTTGTTACCTGTTGCGCTACGTTTGTGACTGGGTTGGAGAGGAACTGCTGTACTGTGATTAGAAGTGTTGTAATTTGGTGCATATGAAACTGAAACATCTGTGTTAGCTGCATTTCATCTATCGCTTGCAGCTGAAGTGCCTCTTCAGGGGGCAGGAGAGGCGGGTTACTCATTTTAGAATAGGTAAATGCAATAAAAAGACAATGCAAGAATGAAACTAAGCACATAAGGAAAGAAATTTTCTGCTACACCCGCCTAAAAACAGGGAAAAGAAAAAAACACTACAAGAGACACTGTCAAAACCTGTAAACACACATCTGCAGGGAAAAGAGAAGGTAGAGTTAAGGCACCAACAAAACACAGAAGCCCATAATAAAACAAAACTGTGGCAACTAGTGGCTCTTGGTGCGAAACGTCAACAGGTTTTCACATTGGTTTTCGTTCACCTCACCGTCAATGTTTCGTCCGGCCTCGTCGTCACCAGATTGTCAATAGTCGCATATTGTTTCCGCGCATCACATCGAACTCTAATGTGATACTCATTTAAAATTCAGTTGACTCTTAATCCAAATGGATGATGTAGATGTGGTCTGCCCCAACCAACAAATTGTAAATTAAACAAAGCACATATTTAGATGTTCCATCATACATCATTCTCCTACTCCACCTAGTAGATTACATAGTATTGTCGTTTGGAAATGATTGAGGTCAGTCAAAATTCATGTAACTGCCACATGTCATGGTGATAATTCTTTTCGCAATAATGTGTGCATAATGTAACCTCGAAATTACTTACCGAGGCATGTTTATAGGTTGAACATCGTGCACTAGCTATGGTTTATCTTCCACGATTGGAAATACAGTGATTTTGCTTCCTGCTGAACTTCACTGTGAATAATATTTTACTTAATTTACATCACACACTTGTCTGTACATAGAAATTCGTGGGTTAAAATAGCACGAAGGAAAAAACACGCTGATTGTGTACGTCCGTGGCAGGTTGCAAAATTATTTTTGAATAATCATTAAACGACGGTAATGGCCATGGTTTCAACACGCACTTCAGCGTTCGCTATTTAATATTGAGTCTTTAGTCCCGACGAAATGACCTGAAAGCTTGTGGTTTGGTAGCAGATGCTGAAAAGTTGTCATGAAAGCCAAAGCATTTGGTGTTGCAAGAGAAACCTTATCGGCGATTTATACCGCATACAGGGAAAGCGAAGAAACGTTACCCATTAAGTCACAAGTGCAGACGAAAGTGTGTGTTGAGGCGACTTGACAGACAGTCACCGAAGACGATTGTCACGATAAATAAGAGCTTCGAAAGTTAACTGCAGAACTGAATGGCGATCTCACGAAGGGAGCCCCATAAGCAGTGAATTACTGGGCAAGTTGGAATTCCTAAACCACTCAGCAGTCATCCAAATGCCGTAACAAGAAAATGTGGTGCTTAAGCTACGAAATTGGTTTTATGCGGCAATGGAAGGAATTCCTTTGATGTGATGAGTCTTGTTACTCACTGTTTCCAACTTATGGCCAAGATGTGAAACACGGCGGGGATTCGGTGATGATTTTGGCACCCATATCGTAATATTTCGTGGGATCCATGGTTCCTGTACAGATTGCATTGATTCAAAGGCTCATGTTACCATTTGGGCTGATAAGGTCCATCTCGTTGATACAGTGTTTGTTTCCCAGTGGTGAAGCTGTGCTGCAAGCCTACAGGGTCCCAGTTCACAAGGCTCACTTCATCCACAACACGTATTGTGGGCACGAGGATGAATTGTGGCATCTCCCTTGCCACCACACTCATTAGATCACAGTATTATTGCACCTTGAGCGTCGATATCGAACTTTATTTTTCAGAAAGAATGGAATGAGTTTCCATTGAAAACCATGCATGACCAGCATTTATTCATTCAGAGACGACTAGAAGCTATTTTGAATGACAATGAATGTACTACATCGCATCAAGTATAGTGAGAGTGGTGTGCTGACCACATGACCGTATACTTATTGGCTGACGTTGACATGGCGGTCGGTCGACACCATTGGGCCTTCCGAGGCCTATTCGGATGGAGTATTAGATGTAGTAATACGCAGATTTTTTTGGTACTCCTCTACTTCTGTCCATCTCCTGTACGCATTTCAATTAACCTTAAGAAAATGATTTAAATTTTTGTTTTGGGGCGCTAAGAATTCAGCTGAAAATTCTCTGTTTACAAGAAAAGCACACCCTGCAGTTGCATTCGGCCAGTATCAGAATGCCATTTATTTGTTTTACAGTGGAAATTTTGTTGAACGGAAGGTTTGCGAATAATATCTCGTAGCTACTATCATTACAGAGGGAATAATGATTTTGATTATTAGTTGACCATTGGCCAAAGCTGGCTAACTTCGTACTTGAAGAAAACTAAGATAGCATTGAGGAACTAATAATAATGTTCTGTTAAGTGAGTAGATTGTGTTCCTGCCTCGAGGAAGGTTTTTCACTGTTACACGAGAGATGTAATAGTTGATATTTTTGTTCAGGCATTAATCATGTTAACATCTCTGTTCTCCCAACTGACTAAGACCTTCTCTCGTGATCTGTTTTTTTCAGAAGCTAATTTGTGTTCCCGAGCCGTAGGTATAGCAGTTGCAAAAAATAAAACACGAGAACGCAAGGTTTCAGCGGGTGTTGTTCACTGAAGCGATAAATTGCTGTCGGAACTTCTCGCTTCGTGCCCTGCGGAGCTACGATGCTCACTGGGGCGCTTGCAGCGAAGACGACAGGTGGAGAGATTTTCACGTGACTGGCCAAAGCACAGAGCAGAAAGCTGATTTGGTGCAAAAGAGATATCATACGGTTGTGAATAAGTCGAGCCGTTTGTAGAGGAAACAAGGTCGACTTGCAACCTGCAGAAGTGGTAGAACTGTTTGAGTATTACTTTTTTCGCTAGCTGGTACACGGAGCATTACTGCCACAGAAGAATTAGTTGTGGAAATATCTTTTGAAATTCGAAGAGCTATCTTGTTTAATTAGGAATGATGGAAAGAAAGATATTTATTTTATATGACTATATTAACTGAAGTTGAATTTTTTAAAAGGAGAAGTATAAATGATATTCGTTTTATTTTGTTGACATCATTAGTCAGGTGCCCTAGGATAGACAATATTTTTTTGTTTTTCCATCTTGAACAAAAACAAATACATTGCTTGGTTGTCGGACTCGTGAGCACACAGCATACAACTGGCCACGTGAAAAACACGGATTTTCTAGAGTCAATCTGCCCACTCGATTGAATGATTGATCTCGTGCTTTGCTGTGGTCACAGACAATGCAACTCGAGTGGGGAAAAGCAGTCGTTTTAGATCAAATGGCATGTCGGTGGGAATGACAGGAATGCGCTAAATGAGTGCATCTCCTCCTTTCGGCTTTCCATTAAAAATAGCTGCCTCCATTACATTCGGCGTCAGTTTCTTCACAGCTGGCCTTACACAATCGTGGTAGATTAATGTTCAGCAGGAGAACAATTGGCACGCCGAGTCTGAGTGACGGCTTGTAATCTGTTATGGAAGGACTGGTAACAATTTGCAGCTAAACTTCCTAAATGCTTTGATCTATGGATTCCTCAATGACGCAAAAGTTCATACATTTTCTCGTAGCATTATCTGGCACGTTTCTTTCCTTCATCAATGTTTAATAGCTATTTAGAAAACGAGGCTGCCGACGCATCGCACTACAAATATACGCCCAATTTGGCCTTTGGTGTGAGCTTTTGCACCTATCTCCAAAGACGTGATGCACTAAGACAATCATTGAGGTCAGCAGCTGGTGTCGATATAAGTATCGGAGAAAAGTTTGTCTTAAGTCGCCAGATAATGAAATGAGATCTTCCCCCCTCCCCCCCTCCCCCCTCTCCCCTCCCCCCCCCCTTCCCCCGTGGTTGTGCATTTGGCAGTAAATCTGTAAATCTTTAAGATTACGATCAAGCTCTTCAAACGATTTCTTATGGACCATTGTGTATCCGTCCCACACAACGATCTTGAAAAGACTCGCAGCATTAGCCATACCAGACCACATTTAAATGTTGCTTGTTGAAGCTTCCGAGAAATGCACATACAGTGGCAATCTGAAAGCCGAATGCACTTTCCGTCCATCATCTAAGAATGTAGCCGCAATACCTGACGCAGCAGGAGCCAAAGCAATTCAGTTTTGAGATCGACTGTGAGCCAATACCAAATTGATGAGCAACGTTTTCCCAGTGCCGCAAGGCGCATCAAGGAAGAACAGAACAACTCTGCCATTTGGCACGGCATTTGCAGTTGTGCCGTAGGCCAATTTTTGTTCCCCGAGCAAAAGTTATTCGTTAGCCTCAAAAAAGTCACCCAGATCATAACATTGCACTGCTATTGTCTCCCTAAATAGCGATCATGAAGGTCAAGTGCTGAAATATCTGGCGCAGTCATGCCAAGGTGAATGATTTATTTTTTGTTGGTCGTTAAGCATATGTCCTCCATTTCGATCAAATCTTCATTGAAAATATTGTCCAAAAAATCGAAGGAACTGTCATTGCTAACGGTACGAGCACGGTTCAGAATGTCTTCGCTCAAATTCTCTCTGAATTTTTCCTACAAATCTTTCGGACTGGATGACAAATGTATGGTCACAATGATGGCCAATAACGTTCGAGTTTGTCGCGGATGACACGCACGCCACATACTGTAAGTTAATTGCACGGCATTTGCAGTTGTGCCGTAGGCCAATTTTTGTTCCCCGAGCAAAAGTTATTCGTTAGCCTCAAAAAAGTCACCCAGATCATAACATTGCACTGCTATTGTCTCCCTAAATAGCGATCATGAAGGTCAAGTGCTGAAATATCTGGCGCAGTCATGCCAAGGTGAATGATTTCTTTTTTGTTGGTCGTTAAGCATATGTCCTCCATTTCGATCAAATCTTCATTGAAAATATTGTCCAAAAAATCGAAGGAACTGTCATTGCTAACGGTACGAGCACGGTTCAGAATGTCTTCGCTCAAATTCTCTCTGAATTTTTCCTACAAATCTTTCGGACTGGATGACAAATGTATGGTCACAATGATGGCCAATAACGTTCGAGTTTGTCGCGGATGACACGCACGCCACATACTGTAAGTTAATTGCACTATTGCACTATGACTACAACCTTTGCACAAGTGCAAGCAATAAACTTTCAAAGTTTTATCGCAGTCTCACGAACGGTATGTCGGCTCACAAAATAGAAACAAAGAAACAAGCATTGATTTTTCTATACTGGAAGATGTGTGTAGTGTCTAAGATTACATCGTATATATTCAGTTTGACAGAGACTTCGTTTAAAAAGACTTGATTTTACCTCAGAACCAATATTATCACAATATACTGAGTGAGAAAATACGTCTAGCAGATAACGTTCCCCAGAAATTCGGGAAAAAATAATGAAGCATGACAGAACCCATACACTATATTATTGTGTTCACTTTATTTATATACGTGTACCAATGCAAACACCCTCACATAGGCTAGGGTAGCACAAAGCGGCCAATCTGAGGGAAACTGAATTCTCATCAAATTACTTTTTATTGATAGAAGCTTTTTGGCCGGCCTGTGTGGTCGAGCTGTTCTAGGCGCTTCAGTGTGGAACCGCGCGACCGCTACGGTCGCAGGTTCCAATCCTGCCTCGGGCATGAATGTGTGTGATGTCCGTAGGTTAGTTAGGTTTAAGTAGTTCTAAGTTCTAGCGGGCTAATGACCTTAGATGTTGAGTCCCATAGTGCTCAGAGACATTTTTTGAATCTTTTTGGTAACAGGTTTTGAATGTGCTATTAGGAGGCACCACACTGAGAATTCACAAATGCAAAAAAATATGTAGTGAATAGGATCTACATAGCTTTTTCTGAAGCCTTACATAGTGCACATTTCTCCAAGCCAGCGGGGTAAGGTAGCCTGTAAGCCTGTACAGACGTACACACAACCTTCTTTCGGGTGAAGTAGCGCCTATGGCTTGGAGAATTTCTTTAAGTGTCGACACTTAGCTGTTCTTGGACTTAACTGCCAACCCTTTCACCCACTTTATCAATATGATGACACGATGAAATTATTTTTATTGCACTGTTTTTAAGGATAGAAAGACACGTGTCAGCGTTGGACTTGTGAAAAGCGTGACGTCTCGACAGCGAGGTAGGCTTTCTACGACTAATATTAGAGTGCTACAATCTTCGAATCTTTGTCACGACAATGCGATATTTTCCTCTGCCAAATGAAATGCTAATCTGTAAAATCGCTCTTCCTTTTTGAGAAACATAGGCAAAGATATGCTTGTCCCTGTTCTCTATTGAAAACACTCCATAAGCTACACATCATGTTCTTAAAACCCATTGCATCTCTACCTTTTCTTTTTCCCAGAATTCTACCTTTCAACGTATTAAGTGGACCATGAAATAGCTTTGTTGCTGTACAAGAAAGCATTTTATCGTTCTTTACTGCCTCAGTCATATTTGCCATCGCAAGTGGTTCCCTTGGGCACCTTGGTGACCTGGTATCTGAAACAATACCGAACCGCAGCAGCAGACAGTTTTTTATAGTATTTATGAATTCGATCAAGTACAAGAGAACAGGGAGAAGCCACAATAGTTGACAGATTTAAAAAAGTAATTATAGACGGAGAGAATGACGGATGGTAGCTTCTAATACAAATAAAAACGTTTAGAAGTAAAAATTATCTATAGTATTATAGCATTATAGGTTGTTGTTGTTGCTGTTGTGGTCATCAGTCCTGTGACTTGTTTTGATACAGCTCTCCATGCTAATCTATCCTGTGCTACCTCCTTCATCTCCCAGTATCTACTGCAACCTACATTCTTCTGAATCTGCTTAGTGTATTCATCTCTTGTTCTCCCTCTACGATTTTTACCCTCCACGCTGCCCTCCAATGCCAAATTTGTGATCCCGTGATGCCTTAGGGTATGTCCTACCAACCGATCCCTTCTTCTAGTCAAGTTTTGCCACAAACTTCTCTTCTCCCCAATCCTATTCAACATTTCCTCATTAGTTACGTGATCCACTCAACAGTCTTCTGTAGCACCACATTTCAATAGCTTCTATTCTCTTCTTGTCCAAACTATTTATTGTCCATGTTTCACTTCCATACATGGCTACACTCTATACAAATACTTTCAGAAACGACTTTCTGACACTTAAATCTATACTCGATGTTAACAAATTTCTCTTCTTCAGGAACGCTTTCCTTGCCATTGCCAGTCTACATTTTATATCCTCTCTACTTCGACCATCATCAGTTATTTTGCTCCCCAAATAGCAAAACTCCTTTACTACTATAAGTGTGTCATTTCCTAATCCAATTCCCTCAGCATCACCCGACTTAATTCGACTACATTCCATTACCCTCGTTTTTCTTTTGTTGATGTTCATCTTATATCCTCCTTTCAAGACACTGTCCATTCCATTCAATTGCTCTTCCAAGTCCTTTGCTGTCTCTGACAACTACAATGTCATCGGCGAACCTCACAGTTTTTATTTCTTCTCCCTGGATTTTAATACCTACTCCAAATTTTTCTTTTGTTTCCTTTACTGCTTGCTCAATATACAGATTGAATAACATCGGGGAGAGGCTACAACCCTGTCTCACTCCCTTCCTAACCACTGCTTCCCTGTCATGCCCCTCGACTCTTATAACTGCCATCTCGTTTCTGTACAAATTGTAAATAGCCTTTCGCTCCCTGTGTTTTACCCCTGCCACCTTTAGAATTTGAAAGAGAGTATTCCAGTCAACATTGTCAAAAGCTTTCTCTAAGTCTACAAATCCTAGAAACGTAGCCTTTCCTTAATCTTTCTTCTAAGATATGTCGTAAGGTCAGTATTGACTCACGTGTTCCAACATTTCTACGGTATCCAAACTGATCTTCCCCGAGGTCGGCTGCTACCAGTTTTTCCATTCGTCTGTAAATAATTCGCGTTAGTATTTTGCAGCTGTGACTTATCAAACTGATAGTTCGGTAATTTTCACATCTGTCAACACCTGCTTTCTTTGGGATTGGAATTATTATATTCTTCTTGACGTCTGAGGGTATTTCGCCTTTCTCGTACATCTTGCTCACCAGATGGTAGAGTTTTGTCAGGACTGGCTCTAATGGAATGTTGTCTACTCCCGGTTCCTTGTTTCGACTCAGGTCTTTCAGTGCTCTGTCAAACTCTTCACGCAGTATCGTATCTCCCATTTCATCTTCATCTACATCCTCTTCCATTTCCATAATATTGTCCTCAAGTTCATCGCCCTTGTATAGACCCTCTATATACTCCTTCCACCTTTCTGCTTTCCCCTCTTTGCTTAGAACTGGGTTTCCATCTGAGCTCTTGACATTCACACAAGTGGCTCTCTTTTCTCCAAAGGTTTCTTTAATTATATGTGGTATATAGATGTAACTGGAAGCAAACGGACAAAAAATTAGCTGTTCTGAAAAGTAGCCACATTGGCCCTTTAACCGTGGAATACGTCTAGTATGGTCACTTCTCCCAATAGGACACCGTATCGGCAGTAGTAGTCCACAGGTGAAACTACTAAAGCGAAACAAATAACAAGGAACTTCATATGTACGCTAAGAGACATTGTTCGAACATTGATATCGTAAAGAAGTCGAACTATACTTTTAAGTGGAGAACAGAAATAATATAAATGTCTCACCCTGTCCTCCAAACGACTGAAAATCAGTTTTGCATAAAAGATAATGAAACAAGCTTCTGCTGTCGGCTCGCAGCAACACTATTCAGGGCAAATAATGTGGAATGGCCACTATATCCACCCTCGCCACTTAACTTCACATGCGTGTATATGAAATTAGTACTACGTCTGTTTCATGTACTCTCCGAAAGGCTGAAGTATTTAGTACCTTTGATAGAACGATGATGTTCCACTATTGCCGAACGAAATTAGTTTGACGCCACAAAGAAGAGTTACGACCTGTCTCAAGTAAGCCTGAATATTCAGGTCACGAGTTAGTGAAAGTACACTTCAGCAAAAACGCCAAACTACATGTAAATAGTAAGTAAATATCAATAAATTCTCGCGTTAATATAGATTTGTAGGAACGTTCTCAGTCACACTAGTCAAAGAGCACTATATTTCTTCCTTATAAGCAACTGTAAAATTTGAGTGTAGTAGCTTTAGTAACAAATGGAGTGAAGAAAAGGGGCGGCTTATGTAAATTAAGACAGGCTCGGAAGATACAAAACCACACCAGAATGCTAAACTTACAAATTCCGTGGTTTACAGTCAACTTCAGTGTGCCAAGAGGTGGGAGAGTCGTGAGCTAATAAATGGAATAAAGCACATCTCATTTTACAACATATAAATATTTTGTGAAACCAAATGCATTTTCGTACAATTGGCGTCAAACACCGAAAAACATGTTGAAAGTCGTATTATTTGCTGCTACATACACATACAAAAAAAAGGCTTTGCTCATACCGGTTCCCAGAACTCCTGAAGACAGACGTTGACTGTCGATGTTGTATCACAGACACTCTTCCTTTGACTGTTGGGAGATATCACTAAATTCTCCCAAAGATGTAAACAACCATGCATGATAAGCGCCTATTAGACGGAGGGGGTCCGACAGTCGATCAGTTCCAGTCATTCCAATAGGAAGGAGGTACACTGCTCGTGTTGTCTGTAGTTCAACCATGCCTAGACGGTCAATACCGCGGCTAGGTCGCACCCGCATCGTTACTTGTGCCTGGTACTGCTCTCAACAAGGGAAGTGTCCAGGCGTCTCCGAGTGAACCAAAGCGATGTTGTTCGGACTTGGAGGAGATACAGAGCGATAGGAACTGTCAATGACATGTATCGCTCAGGCGCGCCAAATAGCTATTAGTGCAGTGGATGACAGCTACATACAGATTATGGCATGGAGGAAAACTTACAACCATGCCACCATGTTGAATAATGTTTTTCGTGCAGCCACAGGACGTCGTGTTACGACGAAAAGTGTGCGCAGTAGGCTGCATGATGAGCAGCTTCACTCCCGGCATCCATGACGAGGTCCATCTTTGCAATCACGACACCATGCAGTGCGGTACAGATGAGCCCAACAACATGTCGAGTGTACCGATCAGGATTGGCATCACGCTCTCTTCACCGATGATTGTCGCTTATGCGTTGAGCCAGACAATCGTCGAAGACATGTTTGGAAGTAACCCGGTCAGGCAGAACGCCTTAGACAGACTGTCCAGCGAGTGCAGCAAGGTGGAGGTTCCCTACTCTTTTGGGATAGCGTTAAGTGGGGACAACGTACACCGTTGGTGGTCATGGAAGGCGCCGTAACGGCTGTACGATACGTGAATTCCATCCTCCGACCGATAGTGCAATGATATCGGCAGCGTATTGGTTAGGCATTCGTCTTCATGGACGACAATTCGGACCCCCATCGTACACATCTTGTGAATGACTTCCTTCGGGTTAACGACATCGCTCGACTAGAGTGGCCAGCATGTTCGCCAGAGAAGAACCGTATTTAATATGCTTGGGATAGATTGAATAGTGCTGTTTATATACTACGTAACCTATCAATCACACTCAGGGATCTACTCCGAGTCGCCGTTGAGGAGTGGGACAATCTCGACCCACAATGCCTTGATGAACTTGTGGATAGTACGCCACGACTAATACTGGCATGCATCAATGCAAGAGAACGTGCTACTGGGTATTAGAGATACCGTTGTGTACAGCATTCTGGACCACCACCTCAGAAGGTCTCACTGTATGGTGGTACAACATGCAATGTGTGGTTTTCATGATCAATAAAAAGGGTGGAAATGATGTTTATGTTGAGCTGTATTCCAGTTTTCTGTACAGGTTTTGAAACTCTCTGAATCGAGGTGATGCAAAATCTTTCTTGACGTGTGTACAACAGCGCAGTAAAACTGGGTTTATAAACCAAAGTTACTGAAGATCCACTAGGTAAACTTAATGAATGCACATTTTTTATTTAAGAGGAACCCACTCACATTGCAACACAAATGGAGAGAGAGTCGCTAATGAACGATTGTGTATCTTACTCTACTGACGTTGTGAGGATTGTGCAACAGTTGGATTGTGGGACTGTAGGACAGGATTTCGAATTTCGTGGAGAGAAAGATATGTTATGCTCAAATTCAGACAACGGAGAAAAACTTGAGGTTATATCACGGAGTAGCCAATAAAAAATCAAGAACGTGACAAATTGAGCTCTTACCTGACGTATATACAATGTTGTTTGGTAATGATGACATTAAAAATTTGTATCTTATGATATGAGCAATCGGATCCATTCAGAATTTTTCGCAAAGGTAAATGAAGGTCAGTGGTAAGCGAAGCAATAATTGGCAGAGGCTATCCTAGGGCTGAGGATTGAAACTGTAGCTCTTTCGATTTGTAGTGCGACTCCTACCCACTTAGCCAGCGAGGCGTACATGTCAGTTAGTTAGGTATATAGTTACGCGTTCCACAGGTTTTCGAATGCCTCTTTTATCGAAATGATGTGGAACAAATCGTTTTACAAGGTATGTATTCACGATTAATGAACACGTTATTTTTCAGTCTTACGCAACTGCAAGCAGTTACAAGGAGTTTTTCCTACAGGCCACCAGAATTTCATTAGAAATTCGTCCCTGGAATAGAAGGAATTGCCAAGAAGAAATTATGTTATCCAAGATTATAAACTTGCTTTGCTCCCTGTCAGACATTCTACGCTACTGGGCAAATGTTCATAAAATGTTGTTGCCAAATACTGCACTCCACAGATTTAATAATGTGTAATAAAGGTCATCTATTCGTAAAGTGTTGTAGAAAACTCTCTTCTCCTAAAACTGGCTGGGATTATTTATGACGTATTTCCGTAGCGAATAAATGTATTGTGACGGCGCGTTTAAAATGCCTAGCTCCTTGAAGAGGTCCCTACTTCATATCTGTGGGTGAAGACAACATATTATCCTTAGTGCTTGCTTTTGTGCAGTCAGTAATTTCTGTATAAATGGCGAGTTAGCGCAGAAAATTATTCCATAAGGAAAATTAAAGCAATAATAGCCCTCGGTCGAAAAATGAAGTCTTTTGACCTATGTTTCGGCAACTTATAGGAGTGGCTTCATCAGAAGTGAAACACTCAAACTAGCATGTCATGTGTAAAATAAATATCATGTGATAAAGCTTTAGTCACAAAATTTTAAAATAGAAAACATAGAAGGCAAGCCACTATGTGCTGCCCTCATATGCCGAGCTACGGTAACATCAGAGTGATGCGACAAATGCGAAATAAGACTTACGGACCAGATGTGGAAAAGATGCCTTCGGATGCGAGTCTCATTCTCTTATCCACGTGGACTTGGTGATACACACCGACGCAAAAACGTCGGAGCACCAAACATAATTAATATAGCGCAATGAAATTTGGGAAATATGTTCGTCTAGGTAGCCCGTAGAGAACGGGTAGCGACTTTGATTAGTGATTAAAACATTTTCGGTCCCAAATTCAAAACTAGCCACCTCATAATTTTTAGTTAATAATCAGCATTGGTGGCTGAAGACTAACAGCCTGAGAAGTCACAATCTTTCTTCCAACGTCCTTATCAAAGAGAGCGTAGGAGTGGACGAAGTTTCACCGCACTTTCTTGTCCTGGGGGAGGGGAAACGCTCGTCAAGGTGGAAGAATCAGCAATGATCAACTGCATGTGGATGCAGGAGGCCATGGAAACCACTGCATGAAAGGCACATTACGTGTATCTACAGGCCATGTGGCCTGTTATTGGAAACGTTTCATGACGATCTCTCCATTAGCAAAAGATTACGAAATAGACCCTCATTCGGAAATCTGGGAGGGGATTGCGATGTGAGAGATTACCGACAAAATATTGAATAATCAACGAGGCGTGAAATGACAGAAGAGTGAACGTGGCAGGGAAGCTAGAAAATTTTAAAAGGGAGCAGCAAAGACTCAAACTAGATATAATAGGGATCAGTGAAGTGAAATGGTAATGAAACAAGAATTTCTGGTCATATGAGTATACAATAACATCAACAGCAGCAGAAAATGGTATAACGGGAGTAGGATTTGTTATCAAAAGGAAGGGTGGGGAGAGACAGTGTTACTGTGAACAGTTCAGTGATAGGGTTGCTCTTATCAGAATCGACAGCGAACCAAGATGAAGAGACGAAGTACACGAGAATACTGAAAGGGTAAAACATTAAAAAATCTATTAGTCATGGCACACTGGAAAGCAGCTGTAGGGGAATGAGCACAAGAAATGGTTACAGGAGAATATGGGTTTAGGACAAGGAATGAGAGAGGAGAAAGAAAGACTGAATTCTGTAAAAAACGTCAGTTAGTAATAGTTAATACTCTGTTCCAGAACCACATAGGGGGAGGTACATTTAAAAAAGGCCGGAGAATACAGGAAGATTTCAGTTACATTACATCACGGTCTGAAAGAGGTACCGAAACCAGGTACTGGATTGTAAGGCATACCAAGATGTAGGCTCAGGTAACAACGTAGTAGTGGTGAAGAGTAAGCTGAAGATTAACAGTTTCGTCAGAAAGAATCAATAAGCAAAGAATTGGGATACGGAAGTACTAATGAATGACGAGATAAGCTTGAAGTTCTCTAAGGCTATAAATACAGCATTAAGGAATTGCTGAGTAGGCAGTACAGTTCACGTGGAATGAACATCTTTAAACAGGACAATCACAAAAGTTGGCAAGAGAAACATAGGTTCAAAGAACACAACTGCGAAGGAACCACGGGTAACCAAAGAAATACTGCGCTTAATCGATGAAAGAAGGAAGCACAAAATGTTCAGGGAAATTCAGGAATACAGGAAATAAAACTCGCTGAGGAATGAAATCGATAGGAAATGCAGGGAAACTAAGACGAAATGGCTGCTTGAACAATGGAAGAAACTGAAAGAGAAACTACTGTCAGAATTACTGACTCAGCACACATAAAAGTCGTACCAACCTTCGGCGAAATTAAAAGCAAGTGTGGTAACATTGAGAGTGCAACGGGAATTCCACTGTTAAATGCAGACGAAACAGCAGATCAGTGGAGGTGTACAATGAGGGCTTCTGTAAGGGGGAAGATTTGTCTGATGTGATAGAAGAAGAAACAAGAGTCAATTTAGAAGAGATAGGGGATCTAGTATTAGAATCAGAATTAAAAAGAGCTTGGGTGGACTTAAGGTCAAATAAGACAGAAAGGATACATAACATTTCTGGAGAATTTTTAAAACCGTTGGGGCAGGTGGCAACAAAACGACTATTCACGTTATTGTGTAAAATATATGAGTCTGGCGACATAATAACTGACTTTGGGGAAAATTTTATCCACACAATTCCGAAGAGCTGACAAGTGTGAGAATTATCGCAAAATAAGCCTAAAGGCCGATGCGTCCAAGATGCTGAGAAGATCAATATACAGAAGAATGGAAAAGAAAACTGATGTTGTGTTAGATGACGATCAGTTTGGCTTTAGGAAAGATGAAGGCAGCCGGCCGCGGTGGTCATGCGGTTCTAGGAGCTGGAGTTCGGAACCGCGGGACTGCTACGGTCGCAGATTCGAATCCTGACTCGGGGATGGACGTGTGATGTCCTTAGGTTAGTTAGGTTTAAGTAGTTCTAAGTTCTAGAGGACTGATGACCTAAGATGTTAAGTCCCATAGTGCTCAGAGCCATTTGAACCATTTTTAGATGAAGGCACCAGAGGCAATTCTGACTTTGCCGTTGATAACGGAAGAAAGACTAAAGAAACATTATGACTTTCATAGGATTTGTGGACTTGGAAAAAACGATAGACGATGTAAAATTGTACAAGATGTTCCAGATTTTGAGACAAATAAGTGTAATCTCTAGGGAGAGACGGACAGTATACAGTATCTACTAGAGTCAAGAGAGAATAATAACAGTGGACGTAGTGCTCGGATTAAAAAGGTTGTAAGACTAGGAGGTAGTCTTTCGCCCTCGTGTTCACTCTGTACACCGAAGAAGCAATGATGGAAGTAAAAGAAAGTTTCAGGAGTGGAACTAAAATTAAGTGTGAAAGTATATCAATGAAACGATTCGCTGATGACATTTTTATCCTGAGTGAAAGTGAAGAAGAATTACATTATTTGCTGAATGGAATGAACAGTCCAATGAGCACAGGATATGGATTGAGATTAAATCGAAGAGAAACGAAAGTAATGAGAAATAACAGAAAATGGAACAGCGAGGAACTTAACATCGGGACTGAGAGTCACGAAGTAATGAAGTTAAGGAATTGAACTACCTAGGTTTTAAAATAAGTAATGACGGATGGAGCAAGGAGGACATCTAAAGCAGACTAGCACTAGCAAAAGGGGCTTTCCGGACCAAGAGAAGTGTACTAGTATCAAACATAGACCTTTATTTGAGGAAAAAATTTCTGACAACGTATGTTTGAAGCACAGCTTTCTATGGTAGTGAAAGATATACCGTGCGAAAACTGGAACAAATCGGTATTGAAGCATTTGAGATGTGGTGCTACAGACGAATACTGACAATTAGGTTGACCGATAAGGTACCGAATGAGGAGGTTCTGCGGAGAATCGGAGAGGAAAGGAAGACCCTGAAAACACTGAAAAGTAGAAGAGACAGGACGATACAACACCTGTTAAGGCATCAGGGAATGACTTCCATCGCACTGGAGGGGGCTGTAGTGGGCTAAAACTGTAGAGGAAGCAGAGATTGGAATACATCCAGCAAATAATTGAGGAAGTAGGTTGCAAGTTCTAGTCAGAACGGCGGAGCCTAGGCTGGTGAAATGGCGTGTTAGAGTAAACGTCGACAAGTGCGAAGCCGTTCTGTTCACTAGAAGACCGAAGCAACTGCGCAAACATCAGCACTGCAACCCATTAACACTACACACACGCCCAATACGTTTCTGCGAGAAGGTCAAATACCTCGGCGTCTGGCTGGACAGGAAACTACTCTGGGGGGGGGGGGGGGGGGGGGGGAACTACATTCAACACGTGACCAACAAAGCTAACGCGAGGATCAAACAACTCTACCCTATGCTTAACAGGCGTAGCACACTGAACAGGAGGGTGTCTAGGTCCTTTCCTATGCTAACCTCTTCATCTCAGAGTAGCACTTGCAACCTACATCCTCAATTATTTGCTTGACGTATTCCAACCTTTGTCTTCCTCTACAGTTTTTGCCCTCTACAGCTCCATCTAGTACCATGGAAGTCATTCCCTCATGTCTTAGCAGATGTCCTGTCATCCTGTCCCTTCTCCTTATCAGTGTTTTCCACATATTCCTTTCCTCTCCGATTCTGCGTAGAACCTCCTCATTCCTTACCTTATCAGTCCACCTAATTTTCAACATTCGTCTATAGCACCACATCTCAAATGCTTCGATTCTCTTCTGTTCCGGTTTTCCCACAGTCCATGTTTCACTACCATACAATTCTATACTCCAGACGTACATCCTCAGAAATTTCTTCCTCATATTAAGGCCGGTATTTGATATTAGTAGACTTCTCTTGGCCAGAAATGCCTTTTTTGCCATAGCG
This sequence comes from Schistocerca gregaria, assembly GCF_023897955.1. Taxonomy (NCBI): domain Eukaryota; kingdom Metazoa; phylum Arthropoda; class Insecta; order Orthoptera; family Acrididae; genus Schistocerca; species Schistocerca gregaria. The sequence goes on along the minus strand of NC_064926.1, from coordinate 339,696,797 downwards.
AGTCTGCTTTTGATGTCCCTTGCTCCGCCCGTCATTGGTTATTTTACTGCCTAGTTAGCAGAATTCCTTAACTTCATTGACTTCGTGACCATCAATCCTGATGTTAAGTTTCTCGCTGTTCTCATTTCTAATACTTCTCATTACCTTCTTATTTCTCCGATTTACTCTCAAACCATACTGTGAACTCATTAGACTGTTCATTCCGTTCAGCAGATCATTTAATTCTTCTTCACTTTCACTCAGGATAGCAATGTCATCAGCGAATCGTATCATTGATATCCTTTCACCTTGTATTTTAATTCAACTCCTGAACCTTTCTTTTATTTCCATCATTGCTTCCTCGATGTACAGATTGAAGAGTAGGGGCGAAAGGCTACAGCATTGTCTTATATCCTTCTTAATACGAGCACTTCGTTCTTGATCGTCCACTCTTATTATTCCCTCTTGGTTGTTGTACATGTTGTATATGACCCGTCTCTCCCAATAGCTTACCCCTACTTTTTTCATTATCTCGAAGAGCTTGCAGCATTTTATGTTGTCGAACGCTTTTTCCAGGACGACAAAGCCTATGAACGTGTCTTGATTTTTCTTTAGCATTGCTTCTATTATTAGCCGTAACGTCAGAATTGCCTCTCTCGTACCTTTACTTTTCCTAAAGCCAAACTGATCGTCACCTAGCGCATTCTCAATTTTCTTTTCCATTCTTCTGTATATTATTCTTGTAAGCAGCTTCCATGCATGAGCTGTTAAGCTGATTGTGCGATAATTCTTGCACTTGTCAGATCTTGCCGTCTTCGGATTTGTGTGGATGATGCTTTTCCGAAAGTCAGATGGTATGTCGCCAGACTCATATATTCTACACACCAAAGTGAATAGTCGTTTTGTTGCCTCTTCCCCTAATGATTTTAGAAATTCTGATGGGATGTTATCTATCCCTTCTGCCTTATTTGATCGTAAGTCCTCCAAAGCTCTTTTAAATTCCGATTCTAATACTGGATCCCCTATATCTTCTAAATCGACTCCTGTTTCTTCTTCTATCACATCAGACAAATCTTCACCCTCATAGAGGCTTTCAGTGTAATCTTTCCACCTATCTGCTCTCTCCTCTGCATTTAACAGTGGAATTCCCGTTGCACTCTTAATGTTACCACCGTTGCTTTTAATGTCACCAAAGGTTGTTTTGACTTTCCTGAATGCTGAGTCTGTCCTTCCGACAATCATATCTTTTTCGATGTCTTCACATTTTTCCTGCAGCCATTTCGTCTTAGCTTCCCAGCACTTCCTATTTATTTCATTCCTCAGCGACTTGTATTTCTGTATTCCTGATTTTCCCGGAACATGTTTGTACTTCCTCCTTTCATCAATCAACTGAAGTATTTCTTCTGTTACTCATGGTTTCTTTGCAGCTGCCTTCTTTGTATCTATATTTTCCTTCTCAACTTCTGTGATGGCTCTTTTTAGAGATGTCCATTCCTCTTCAACTGTACTGCCTACTGCGCTATTCCTTATTGCTGTATCTATAGCGTTAGAGAACTTCTAACGTATCTCGTCATTCCTTCCGTATCCCACTTCTTTGCGTATTGATTCTTCCTGACTAATGTCTTGAACTTCAGCCTACTCTTCATCACTACTATATTGTTATCTGAGTTTTTATCTGCTCCTGGGTACGCCTTACAATCCAGTATCTGATTTCGGAATCTCTGTCTGACCATGATGTAATCTACTTGAAATCTTCCCGTATCTCCCGGCCTTTTCCAAGTATACCTCCTCCTCTTGTGATTCTTGAACAGGGTATTCGCTATTACTAGCTGAAACTTGTTACAGAACTCAATTAGTCTTTCCCAAGCCCATATTCTCCTGTAACCTTTTTTTCTACTCCTTCCCCCACAACGGCATTCCAGTCGCCCATGACTAATAGATTTTTGTCCCCCTTTACATACTGCATTACCCTTTCAATATCCTCATACACTTTCTCTATCTGTTCATCTTCAGCCTGCGACGTCGGCATGTATACCTGAACTATTGTTGTCGGTGTTGGTCTGCTGTCGATTCTGATTAGAACAACCCGGTCACTGAACTGTTCACAATACCACACCCTCTGCCATACCTTCCTATTCATAACGAATCCTACACCTGTTATACCATTTTCTGCTGCTATTGATATTACCCGATACTCATCTGAACAGAAATCCTTGTCTTCCTTCCACTTCACTTCACTGACCCCTACTATATCTAGATTGAGCCTTTGCATTTCCCTTTTCAGATTTTCTAGTTTCCCTACCACGTCCAAGCTTCTGACATTCCACGCCCCGACTCGTAGAACGTTATCCATTTGTTGATTATTCAATCTTTTTCTCATGGTAACCTCCCCCTTGGCAGTCCCCTCCCGGAGATCCAAATGGGGGACTATCCCGGAATCTTTTGCCAATGGAGGGACCATCATGATACTTCTTCAACTACAGGCCACATGTCCTGTGGATACACGTTATGTGTCCATGTACATGAGACTTATTAGACCCCTGATGACGTACGCAGCCCCTGTCTGGGGATACGCTGCGCCAACTCGCCTGCGTCGTCTGCAGCTCATACAGAACAAAGTACTCAAAATCATAAGCAACCCTCCGCGGACCTTCACCGGGAATACCGGCTAGATGCTATCTTGCAGGTATTCCAAAAGCTCTCCACACGACTATACAATAACACGAGACACTCACGCAACCCGTTTATCCTTTCTCTGGGTAACTACGACCACAACAATACATGGAAGCATAACAGACCAAAGACATTACTGGCTAGGAACTAAACATATATGGTCTATAGAACGCTAACACGACAGTACTGGCGAGCCCCTGCAACACAGTTATTACTGGAAACCGAGACGTGCGACCAGCCGAAAAACAGGCAACCGCAGGGAAACCGTACTGTACATAGCACGCAAACCAGCCACACATACCCCACACCGTCTGTGAGCTGATCTATGACCGATCGCCCACTAATCTACAACGACCTTGAACTGTTGCAGGGACGCAGCAACTGCAGCAAGCGCCTCAACCAGCTCCAACAACAACAAAGGTAACGATGCACGATACCTCGAACTAACACAACCACACCATGCATGCACTGTCGCAGATAGCAAGCCGCTACTGCCGTTACTACCCGTCCTACAGGCGCAGAGGTTCTTTTCCCTTGGCTCTTCCCTTGGCTATTTTTTTCCTCTGCCCTTACAACCTCTACCCTTCAATCGTTTTCGACCACTTCTATCTCCTGATGGACCATGTTAATGAGTAATCTTACCCAGACGCATGGACAACATCACAGCCCGCATCCTGTGAAGCCTGATTCAAAAACTAACATGTTTACGGAGGTGACAGTAGAACTTTTGGTTTGGTCACCACGTTGGTGTGGGCGTGGAGGGGCCCCATCGTTCGTTCAGCCATGGAGAGGTTGGCACGGGACAGGAATTTTTAGCTGGCCATATTAAACCAATCTGATGACTGAAAAAAAAATCTGTAACCTGTAACCTAACTCTGGGCTGAGAAATGTCAGAGAAGTGAAAGCGAAATAAAATCCATCTTAACCAAATACTTTTGTAGCTCAATTATACATAGAAGAATGAGTTTTCAGGCTACTTTCCAACAGAAAGTGTTAGTCTCTAGAGACATCACCTACTTAAAGTATTTTTTTCTCAAGAAGACATTGCTTAGATACAACAGAGAAGGCGTACCCGACCTCATCCACCTCCACCCGGCTCTCCACAGAAAAAAATCACACCAAACCGAATTCCCATCCTGCGCTGCCAGACAGACTATTTAATACAATACTGGCCATTAAAATTGCAACACCAAGAAGAAATGCAGATGATAAACGGGTATTCATTGCGCAAATATATCATACTAGAATCGACATGTGATTACATTTTCACGCAATTTGGGTACATAGATCCTGAGAAATAAGTACACAGAACAACCACCTCTGGCCGTAATGACGGCTTCGATACGCCTGGGCATTGAGTCGAAAAGAGATTGGATGGCGTGTACAGGTACAGCTGCCCTTGCGGCTTCAACACGATACCACAGTTCATCAAGAGTGGTGACTGGCGTATTGTGACGATCCAGTTGCTGCGCCACCACTGACCAGACGTTTTCAAGTGGTGAGAGATCTGGAGATTGTGCTGGCCAGGGCAGCAGTCGAACATTTTCTGTGTCCAGAAAGCCCCGTACAGGACCTGCAACATGCGGTCGTGCATTATCCTGCTGATAGATTGAAGGGTAGAGCCACGTGTCGTAACATATCTGAAATGTAACGTCCACAGTTCAAAATGCCGTCAATGCGAACAAGAGGTGACCGGGACGTGTAACCAATGGCACTACATACCATCTCGCCGGGTGATACGCTAGTATGGCGATGACGAATACATGCTTCCAATGTGCGTTCACCGCGATGTCGCCACACATGGATGAGGCCATCATGAAGCTGTAAACAGAACCTGGTTTCATCTGAAAAAATGACGTTTTGCCATATGTGCACCCAGGTTCGTCGTTGAGTACACCATCGCAGGCGCTCTTGTCTGTGATGCAGCGTCAAGGGCAACCGCAGCCATGGTCTCCGAGCTCATAGTCCATGCTGCTGGAAACGTCGTCGAACTGTTCATGCAGATGGTTGTTGTCTTGCAAACGTCCCCATCAGTTGCCTCGGAGATCGAGACGTGGATGCACGATCTCTTACAGCCATGCGGATAAGATGCCTGTCATCGAGACTGCTAGTGATGCGACGCCGTTGAGATCCAGCACGGTGCTCCTGAACCCATCGATTCCATATTCTGCTAACAGTCATTGGATCTCGACCAACGCGAGCAGCAATGTTGCGATAGGATGAACCACAATCGCGATAGGCTACAATCGGACCTTCATCAAAGTCGGAAACGTGATGGTACACATTTCTCCTCCCTACACGAGGCATCACAACAACGTTTCACTAGGCAACGCAGATCAGCTGCTGTTTGTGTATGAATCCTACTTATCGGTGGGAAACGTTCTTCATGTCAGCACGTTGTAGGTGTCGCCACCGGCGCCAACCTTGTGTGAATGCTCTGAAAAGCTAATCATTTGCATATCACAGCATCTTCGTCCTGTCGGTTGAATTTCGCGTCTGTAGCATTTTCGTGGTGTAGCAATTTTAATGGCCAATAGTGTAAGTTCATTAATTTATTCACAGACATTTTTTGTAAGACTTCATGATGGTCGGGATGCTTAACCCGAACTGTTGTATATCTAAAGTGAATCACAGCAGAAAGCTGACGGACTTGGCACAGTAGTAACGCCATTTCCATTCAGGACTCTGATGTTAAACGCTCTCTGGCTGGGCTAGCACTTGGGTGGGTGACCATTCGATCAGCGAACACTGTTGGCAAGTGGGGTGCACTCAGTCCTTTTGAGGCACGCTGAGGAGCTACATGACTGAGAAATAGGTGACCCTGTCTCGTAAACAGACACACGCCCCGTGACCGCTGTATGCTGATCTCATGCTTCTTCATATCTGCATCCAGTGACGCTTCTGGGCTCAGGATGACACCGCGGCCGGTCGATACCTTTGGGCCTTATGGCCTGTTCGGGCGCAGTTTAGTTTTTAATCACATCTGAAGATGGAAATCAAATGGTGAAACCCGTATTGTGGACAATGTGATCTTTAAGCAGCCTTGGACGTAATAAAAATATTGTTAATAGAGATCTCCTTTCAGTTTGTAGACAGAATCAACATTACTAGGAAGAGAACACCCCGTCCGCAGCCCGTCCGAATCACTGTAGTCCTGCTTGTGCGAGTGACTCGAAAGACATCTATGTAGCGAATGTGTAACTTACAGTGGTTGAATACATTGGTTAAAACGATTATAAAACGCAAATTTTCGTTGTGCACTTCTTGCAATGACAGAGAGTAGTTGAAAAAAGTTCGGGCATTGCCGGCTAGTGCAGAAAGATATGTTAAAAGAGGACAGATTTACGGACCCGGCAACGGCAATCTTGTAAGTAGGGTTATCGCGCCACAGCAGGTGAAGACGCTAGCAAAGTGCAGCGACACCGCACAAGTAATAAGCACCAGTCCAGCAGTTAGGGGCGTTGCCAGCGTCGTTGGAAGAGTTCGCCGCGTGCGGAGACGCGGCACGGTTGCTGGTGATGGCGCCGCCGAATTACGTCTGGGACCTGGGGACGGAGGCGGCGCCGCTAACTCTGCCCGAGAACAATGCACTGTGGCTCTCTGTGGGCCCCACACACTGACATCTCTCGTCGGCTAAGACACCAGCTAGTTTACCCGTGGGTACCGCACAGCTCACAGCTCGGGCTAGACGTGACCTTCTAATAAGTCTGTAGCTCACTTACTACCGCATATTTCGAGAAAAAAAGAAACTTATCGCAACAGACCTATCTATTTGTCTCAGTACGAACTGGTTGAATTGATTAAAGGATAAAATATAAAAATTCAGTAAATGAAGCAGGCAAAAAGGAATACAAGCGTCTCATAAATGAGATCGACAGGAAGTGCTAAATGGCTAAGCAAGGATGTAGAGGCTCATCTCACTAGGGGTAAGATAGGTACAGCCGACAGGAAAATTAAAGAGACCTTTGGAGAAATAAGAGCCACTTGTATGAATATCAAGAGCTCAGAAGGAAATACAGTTCTAAGCAAAGAGGGGAAAGCACAAAGGTGGAAGGAGTATATAGAGGGTCTATACAAGGGCGATGTACTTGAGGACAATTTTATGGAAATGGAAGAGGATGTAGATGAAGACGAAATGGGAGGTAAGATACTGCGTGAAGAGTTTGACAGAGCACTGAAAGACCTGAGTCGAAACAAGGCCCCGTGAGTAGACAACATTCCATTAGAACTACTGACAGCCTTGGGAAAGCCAGTCCTGACAAAACTCTACCCTCTGCTGAGCAAGATGTACGAGACAGGTGAAATACCCTGAGCAGGTGTTGACAGATGTGAAAATTACCGAACTATCAGTTTAATAAGTCACAGCTGCAAAATACTAACGCGAATTATTTACAGACGAATGGAAAAACTGGTAGAAGCCGACCTCGGGGAAGATCAGTTTGGATTCCGTAGAAATGTTGGAACACGTGAGGCAATACTGACCATATGACTTATCTTAGAAGGAAGATTAAGGAAAGGCAAACATACGTTTCTAAAATTTGTAGACTTAGAGAAAGCTTTTGACAATGTTGATTGGAATACTCTCTTTCAAATTTTATAGGTGGCAGGGGTAAAATACAGGGAGCAAAGGGCTATTTACAATTTGTACAGAAACGAGATGGCAGTTATAAGAGTCGAGGGGCATGAAAGGGAAGCTGTGGTTGGGAAGGGAGTGAGACACGGTTGTAGCCTCTCCCCGATGTTATTCAATGTGTATATTGAGCAAGCAGTAAAGGAAACAAAAGAAAAATTTGGACTAGGTATTAAAATACAAGGAGAAGAAATAAAAACTTTGAGGTTCGCCGATGACATTGTAATTCTGTCAGAGACGGCAAAGGACTTGGAAGAGCAGTTGAACGGAATGGACAGTGTCTTGAAAGGAGGGTATAAGATGAACATCAACAAAAGCAAAACGAGGATAATGGAATGTAGTCGAATTAAGTCGGGTGATGCTGAGGGAATTAGATTAGGAAATGAGACACATAAGGTAGTAAAAGAGTTTTGCTATTTGGGGAGCATAATAACTGATGATGGTCGAACTAGAGAGGATATAAAATTTAGACTGGCAATGGCAAGGAAAGTATTTCTGAAGAAGAGAAATTTGTTAACATCGAGTATAGATTTAAGTGTCAGGAAGTCGTTTCTGAAAGTATTTGTATGGCGTGTAGCCATGTATGGAACTGAAACATGGACAAAAAATAGTTTGGACAAGAAGAGAATAGAAGATATTGAAATGTGGTGCTATAGAAGAATGTTGAAGATTAGGTGGGTAGATCACGTAACTAATGAGGAGGTTTTGAATAGGATTGGGGATAAGAGAAGTTTGTGGCACAACTTGACTAGAAGAAGGGATCGATTGGTAGGACATGTCCTGAGGCATCAAGGGATCACAAATTTAGCATTGGAGGGCAGCGTGGAGGGTAAAAATCGTAGGGGGAGACTAAGAGATGAATACACTAAGCAGATTCAGACGGATGTAGGTTGCAGTAGGTACTGCCAGGTGAAGAAGCTTGCACAGGATAGATTAGCATGGAGAGCTGCATCAAACATATTGATGTCAACTAAAACGTACCCACTTAAAGTCTTAGTTTCATATGCATTGATAGCTTGCTCGAATTTAAACGTACTATTAACCATTACTAAACTCATCTGAAATAGTTACTCGCTCCCTATCGGAGACGACTGTCGGCACTTGTAGACCTGCAGCACCACGTGCTTTGAACTCCATGCTAAGGCCTGATTTTCTTGTGGGCCTCGACTGACAGAGAATAACAGAGCGGCTGGTAGGGCCAGACCGTGAAACTACACCTGCCTCACCTATCCATCAGCCCACGTCTCCGCACCACTGTCGGGAACCTATGGTATTAGCGAAGGATTGCGAAAGGGAACACGACGCGATCAGAACGTTTAGTAGCATGTGAAACGGTGGAAAGATCGGTTTTCCCTCACAAACGTTTCCCATCAAGCTGTGAGAGCACGAGGCTACAATACTGGTTTGAGGAAGATTATATTTAACTGCAGTTGATCTTTGACTACCTGATTTGTCTGACATAGAGGGTGTTTCGAATACATTGATCCGATTTCACAAGAATATTCATTTTCGAGATTTAACGCGTCCCTATGTTTTTCTCTGAAGATAACAAGCTTTTCTGAGTGAAGACACTTTCATCTAACTATCAAACATTACTCATGGACTAAAGTACTTTGAGAGTCATCTCAAAGGGCACCCAGCCTAGGACTCCTAACTACGTTTTAAACACATAAGTTTGTGTTAAACTGAAACAGACTACAAAGGTACAGGGTGTTTCAAAAATGACCGATATATTTGAAACGGCAATACAAACTAAACGAGCAGCGATAGAAATACACCGTTTGTTGCAATATGCTTGGGACAACAGTACATTTTCAGGCAGACAAACTTTCGAAATTACAGTAGTTACAATTGTGAACAACAGATGGCGCTGCGGTCTGGGAAACTCTATAGTACGATATGTTCCACATATCCACCATGCATAGCAATAATATGACGTAGTCTCTGAATGAAATTACCCGAAACCTTTGACAACGTGTCTGGCGGAATGGCTTCACATGCAGATGAGATGTACTGCTTCAACTGTTCAATTGTTTCTGGATTCTGGCGGTACACCTGGTCTTTCAAGTGTCCCCACAGAAAGAAGTCACAGGGGTTCATGTCTGGCGAATAGGCAGGCCAATCCACGCCGCCTCCTGTATGTTTCGGATAGCCCAAAGCAATCACACGATCATCGAAATATTCATTCAGGAAATTAAAGACGTCGGTCATGCGATGTGGCGGGGCACCATCTTGCGTAAACCACGAGGTGTTCGCAGTGTCGTCTAAGGCAGTTTGTACCGCCACAAATTCACGAAGAATGTCCAGATAGCGTGATGCAGTAATCGTTTCGGATCTGAAAAATGGGCCAATGATTCCTTTGGAAGAAATGGCGGCCCAGACCAGTACTTTTTGAGGATGCAGGGACGATGGGACTGCAACATGGGGCTTTTCGGTTCCCCATATGTGCCAGTTCTGTTTATTGACGAAGCTGTCCACGTGAAAATAAACTTCGTCAGTAAACCAAATGCTGCCCACATGCATATCGCCGTCATCAATCCTGTGCACTATATCGTTAGCGAATGTCTCTCGTGCAGCAATGGTAGCGGCGCTGAGGGGTTGCCGCGTTTGAATTTTGTATGGATAGAGGTGTAAACTCTGGCGCATGAGACGATACGTGGACGTTGGCGTCATTTGTACCGTAGCTGCAACACGGCGAACGGAAACCCGAGGCAGCTGTTGGATCACCTGCTGCACTAGTTGCGTGTTGCCCTCTGTGGTTGCCATACGCGGTCGAACTACCTTTCGAGCAAATTCATCCGTCACGTTCCCAGTCCGTGGAAATTTTTCAAACAGATTCTTTATTGTTTCGCTTTTCGGTCCTTTGGTTACATTAAACCTCCGTTGAAAACTTCGTCTTGTTGCAACAACACTGTGTTCTAGGCGGTGGAATTCCAACACCAAAAAAATCCTCTGTTCTAAGGAATAAACCATGTTGTCCACAGCACACTTGCACGTTGTGAACAGCACACGCTTACAGCAGAAAGACGACGTACAGAATGGCGCACCCACAGATTGCGTTGCCTTCTATATCTTTTACATCACTTGCAGCGCCATCGGTTGTTGAAAATTGTAACTACTGTAATTTCGAAAGTTTGTTTCCCTGAAAATGTACTGTTGTCCCAAGCATATTGCAACAAACGGTGTATTTCTATCGCTGTTCGTTTAGTTTTTATTGCCGTTTCAAATATACCGGTCATTTTTGAAACACCCTGTATATTGACTGGGTGCAGTGAAACACAAATATTTTATATAGGCCTACTGCAAACCACCCATCAGAAATGAGTTAAGGCGACAGCTGCTATGCTGAAACACCTATCTGTTGGAAACATTTTATTCGATCTTTTTATTAGCAAGTCTGACCAACCACTGGCAAGTGCATTCTTTCTTCTTTCTGTAATTTCTCGTCGTAACTTGTAAATGTACTACGCCGTTGTCACCATTCTGTTCCCTAGCTGAAGCATGAATCCATCCTAACTGTAGCGAAATTTAAATTAAATTCGTAGGTGGTCTTTCAATCGATTGTTTAATTTCAACCATAGCTGCGAGCTAACAGATAACTACATTGTTATTTATTTTGTTTAATAATTGATTATCGATTTGATAGGTTTGGTAAATATGGTATATATGACATTTTGTTATTTCAAGTAACAGAGACACACAAACTTATTATTCCTGCTTTTATTACTACTATTATTTTTTCTTTCTCGTGTAACATAAGGCTTGTGCCGAATTTTTAGGCAACTGAGAATTTATTTTACTCGTCGTTTCATGGCGTTCAACACTGAAGAAAATAATTAACACTGCTAGAGCTTAACATTATGAACAAAGAGCCAGTTATGAAAATGAATGAAAGGAATTCTTCTTCGGCCATCTATTACGTGGTGCACATCTATGAATTCAAGGAAGTGTTGCGCGTTCTATGATTCAGTTTTTTAAATCTTCATTTACAGAGAGATATTCGTCTCTTGAAAATATCTTGCGTTTTGGACACAGATTTTAGCCTTTCGGACAATATTAGTGAGACATGTCGTTAACGTACCTCTTTGTTTGGCCAATACCTTAGCCTCATCAGCAGAGTGGGTGGAAGAGGTTTAGAAATAACAGTTCTGAAAGTGGTTATTTATAGGAACATAGGAAGCTTGAAACTTTGATCATGTGGATATGTGCAGAGAAACACCTTTATCTACATCGCGTTATTTTAATTGTTGTTGTTTGACGTAGTGGAAGCTAGCCACTTTCTTTTAGAAATGAATAATTAAATCATTGAAAAGTTTAGTCCTCTCGTTGTCTGAGAAGTTTTCCGTAGTCAGTACCATTTATAAAATGCCCATTTCATTACACTATCCGTCCATCCTCCAGAAAGCAACAGCTTGACACATTTGCACTTATACTGATAAATGTGCATCTCTCATCTCTTCTACACGAGATCTTCAGGTCTAGTGGTGTCCAAAAATTTACAATATACCCATATAAAGCGTAGCTATTGAATGACTGACGTACGTATTCATTACTTACGCAGTGCAAATGGTTCAAATGACTGTAAGCACTATGGGACTTCATACCTGAGGTCATCAGTCCCCTAGAACTTAGAACTACTGAAACCTAACTAACCTAACGACATCACACACATCCATGCCCGAGGCAGGATTCGAACCTGCGACCGTAGCAGTCACGCGGTTCCGGACTGAAGCGCCTAGAACCGCTCGGCCACCGCGTCCGGCACTTTTTCTGTCTTTCGTTGTTACGCTAACGATAAATGGGCTACTCGGCATTCAAGGTATACTCCAACATATTCATCCTTCCGCCACTGCACATAATGACCGAGCGGTTCTAGGCGCTTCAGTCTGGAACCGCACAACCGCTAGGGTCGCAGGTTCGAATCCTGCCTCGGGCATGGATGTGTTTGATGTCCTTAGGTTAGTTAGGTTTAAATAGTTCTAAGTTCTAGGGGACTGATGACCTCAGAAGTTAAGTCCTATTGTGCTAAGCGCCATTTGAACCATTTTTTGAACTGCACATACAGGAATATTTACAAGCTAACCTAATAGTACGTAGCAACAGATAAGTTACGAAAGTAACGGCATACTGTAGACAATTTACCGCCATTTCGAGAGATGTTGTCTTCATTTAATTTATTCTGACAAGTGGCAGCGAAGTATGACCGACACTGAAGCTCAGAGTGGCTACCGGATGTTCGCTATCCCCATGCGTCATACAAGTAATGCAGTTAGTTTCATACTTATATTGGTGTCTAACCCAATAGTCTAAGTGCAGTTGTTAGCTGCCATTATGCTGTCAATGGCTATCATTACCTACTCTCTGCTCAACGTGTTGAGTGCCCATAAGCCCCAACACACACTCTCCTCAACGAGTCAGGGGTTTTCGACAAATATGAAACAATGGAAACTACGCCTTGTACGAGAGTTAAGTATAAAGCAATCCTTTTTTTGGATTGTAGTGAACATGTCTTGTCTGTGTAAATAATGTCCTTTTTATGACACGGTACTAGAGTTCCGTTCTCGATCTGATAGCACCTTGTTTCGCGGACTGCGCCGTGTATTATCAATAATTTCTGGCCTCATTAGAGACCATTATGCATGCCAAACGGCGGCTGATTGTTCACGGATACCTTAATGTCTTTATAGCGTGATACGTCGCGTGCGACTTAATGGAGTCACCTTATCGTCAGACGACCAACAACGCGTGTGTGATAAGCGCTGTCGGCGAACGAGTCCCGCTGTTTATGCGGTCGTTTCATTAATTCTACTGGGGCATTCCGAAAATACTTAAAGCGTCTCGTACAGTACGAGATAAAAGGCAATGAACGTACAGTTGTTTTATCCCATTTGTTCATTCCTATTGTTTACTGAGGGTGTCGTTACTAGAATTTTCGAGTCATTGCAAGCGATGCGCAGTCGTTCACTGAGGGTCGAATAAAGGTTTATAATAATCTTCCCTCTTTCGAGTATCTTAAATTATATTTCACGCTATACGCTTGGAGTGTCATGCTATATTCTGTCATGAATACAGTATTAGATTATGTAGTCGAGACTGTAAAACAGTTTGAAGAAAAGCATGATTAGTCTGGTTACTTTACAAACTGTATTTTCCGTGGAATAGCCCTCTTTCTTGAGTGTAAACGGTGGAATATCATTAAACATTCTCTGCGTAATTAAGTATTTGGTTCTACATTGTCTATCACAAAGTACAGAGGTTTTTTTTTTTTTTTTTTTTTTTTTGGAACTGTGGCAAAACATACGGAAGAAAAACATCACACCTGAAATTTTGAAACGTCCCTTTAGAAAAATTAATGAATTAGTGTGCTGGTAAACCTCTTACATTATTTGATTTTCAAACAGCTGAGGAGACCTGAACGTACTCAGACATTTCTCTCTTTACTTATTCTGATCATCACTAAACTGACACACAATATTTTTTAGCGCAACCCAATCTGACTTTCAATAATCCCTACAAACGAATAGCCCTGACTAACAATAACCTATACCTTTCATGAATTCCTACCTCACAAAAATCTTCGTTACCTGAACTACTGCAATACAGCGAGCGCCAATACTGCCAGCTAAATAAAAGATTCTAACTACTGAAGGCACTAACTTCTGATAGGCATAGTTAGTAAATGAAAGATTTTGATAGGGAACAAACAATGTATTTACCTTAATAGTGTTCAAAAGTCATTATATATATATATATATATATATATATATATATATATATATATATATATATATATATAGTGACCTTTGAACACTACAATGCAAACCAGCCACAGACTGCACACAGCACAGCCAGTGATTTTCTCACAGAGCGCTACGTGGCTTTACCAATATAAAAACCTAAACAACCTACTTACAACTTAGTACTTCGTAAATCTTTTTCTGTGGCTTTAAATTACAAAGGTGAACACACTGCAGAAAATATGGTGAAAGTAGCTTAGAAAATGTGTAATGATAAATGTTAAACCAAGAAGTTTTGTGAACAGTACTGATATTACTTCACCCAAAGGTACGTTTTTCGTGAAGTCACTCATGTCAACACCACATCAAGTGAAAACCTAATTAAATACTCCATATAGTCAGTGATAAAATTATTAATACTTTTATGCCTAAGGTGTAATGGATAAGTAGTTTGTGAAACGTAGGTTGTTCGTCACCTTTGAAGGTTTCCGGATTTTCATGTATTACATAGACCATTAAGTCTTCCTTATTATTTCCTGTTAAACAAGAAAAGGATATTTATGTTGTCAATACTGTGAGAAAAACGATCTATGTAAAATTTTGTATTTACTGCGAAGATGTGTCGGCTTCTTTATTACAGTTATACAACTGTAATTAAATGTTCCTTAATTACAAGTCGTTTGACGAAGCCTTCGTCCATATTTTGCCAGCTACGACTCACTCATTCTAAGATGATTGGAAATTTTTGTATTATTATTCCAACTGCTGGTTGAGTATACTGGCAGTTGAAGGAAGTCAGAATACTAGCAATTTACCTGAGATGTCCACTAACTTTGAGCATAAAAGTCACATCGACATCACGAGAAAATTCCCAACTAACAATGGGACTGACATTCAGAAAAGAAAAGTATGTTTACTTTCATATACATAGTCATTATTATTATTATTATTATTATTATTACTATTATTATTATTATTCTTGATTGTTATCATTATTTTTTATTGTTGTAATTACCATTGTACTACTGTTATAATATCTATTTTTTTCTTTAACATCAATACTGCATAATAGGCTATATGTCCTTAATGTTATGTAGAAACTCGTTCAATCTGAGTATGCCTGGTTAGGTGTAAGAGAGGGCCTGAAGGCCCTAATCTTGCCAGGTAAAATAAATGCATAAATAAATAAATAAATAAATAAAACAGCACCTTCTTTATGTCTCGTTACGTAACTTCTTTGAAAGAAATTTTTATGTACAGCCACCCCAAAGCTGCTAAAATTTTTAGTGTCCTGCAACTTGTTTCAGCATTACTACTTAAAAATGATGTGACACATTCGAGGTCCACTTCCTTTCACTGGTTTAAATACATATAAACTGATTATTAAATCACTGATTTTTGGTATACACCTTTTCAAATATAAAGTCTCCCATACGATGACGGGTGAAATTAGATGCTGAATAATAAAATGTTAGCAGTTTAGGAGTGATTATATATAAACATCTCTTTAAATTGTATATCTGATTCCATGCTGTGGCATGCTGTAGCCGTGTGGTCTAGGCCGCCTTGCCACGGTTTGTGCGGCTGCCCCCGTCGGAGGTTCGAGTCCTCGCTCGAACATGGGTGTGTATGTTGTCCTTAGCGTAAGTTAGTTTAAGTTAGATTAAGTAGTGTGTAAGAATAGGGACGGATTACCTTAGCATATTTGTCCCATAGGAAGTTACCACAATTTTTTCTCAAGCTGGAGCCAGTTCACAGTTTCAATTCACCAGTCAAATTTGTAAACAGCGGACAGTAATCTGCAGAGAGAAAGACATTATTTCACAGTACGCTGACGAAGTTCTAAGGCTGTGACAGATTGTACTACCGAAAATCGCTTTCAGACTAAAAAAGAGGCGCAACGATCCACTGAGAAATCAGTATTAATTTTATTTTTCATGTCAACATTTCAACGACGTTTGCTGCACTATCGTTTTTGTTTTTCATTTTAATGCTGCAATACGTTCGTTATGCATTTAATATTTCTGGTACTAACAACAAGCAGCAACATTCCACTCGGCTTCATGCTGGTTAAAAATAAAATAATATTTCACAATGTTTTAATTAAAACTATAAATACGCATAAGTTCGTGTTTCAGAGAACCGCGGACACCTTTATGAGCTTAGGGCTAATTACAATGATAATCTCTGATCAAAGGGGAAATATTATCCAGATGAATGTTTCAAATTTGACGTAAAACAACAGGAAGCATGAAAATACACAGAATAAATAGACTTGAAGTTAAGCGACAGATCGCCCACAAAAGGTACCATAAGACAAAAATAAATAAATTTCAACTACCACGTCACAGAAATGATTTAAACTTCATATAGGTTATCCATTTGAACTAGGCCCTGACTATACCTAGGGTTTCCACTGATACTGTCAGGCTAGCGCCAAACTATCACAATGAAATAACTTAGCAGCCAATGTAGTATAACTAGTTTTCTGACGCTGATGCGCTTGTGACAAGTTTTTTCGTAACTAGGAGGGTGGTCACAGAGACGGCCGATCACACAACAACATAAAAATTATAAAATAAAATGCTCACCACGATTTTTCACAATCTATTAGGAAACCAACAGTAGCTCCAAATAACCGAGACTGCTAGCAAGAGGGTGCTTTCACTATAGAGCTGTCATTCAGGGAACCACAAGGCCGTAATCCACAGGCTGCCCTTATGACCACTGATTGGAAGAAACTGACAAGTTGTGAACTCACCGCAACATCTGACACAGGATTCCTTCAGTTATCCAGATCCAGAGTACCAGTAAATGTCCAATCGTCACTCGGAATAAGTTTCCCACGGCTCATTATTCATTGTCCAACAGTAACCACGAGCATATCGGAGCAGCACAGGTCTTAATCGTAGCTGCTGGGTGATTCATGTGGCAGGATTTCCGACGTTATTATGGCCCCACAACGGGAATTAAAAGACTCTGAACTCGAAGTGGTAGACATTACGAGAGCCACAGCGTCAAGAGCGTGCCGAAAGTGCCAAGTTTCAGGCATTACCTCTCAACACAGAATATGAAGTGGCCAATGGCCGCACTTAACGGCTGAGAGCACTGGCGTTTGTGTAGAGTTGCCAGTGATAACAGACAACCAACACTGCTTGAAATAATTTGATAAATCAACGTGAGACGTACGACGAACGTATCCGTTTGGTCTGTGTGGCGAAATTTGGCGTTAATGGGCTGTGGCAGCTGAAGACCTACACGAATGCCTCTGCTAACAGCACTTCACCATCCGCAACACCTCTCCTTGGTTCCTAACCTTATCAGGTGTATCCTAGACTAATGGAAAGCTGTTACCTAGTCAGATGAGTCCCGATTTCACTTTGTGATTGTGGGATTCGAGTATGGCGCAGACCCCACGATGCTATGGCCGTTAGCTGTTAACAGCATACTGTGCAAGTTGATGGTGGCTACATAATAGTGCATTTTTTGTTTACGTGGAGCAGAGTTAGTCCTGGTTATGTTCGGCTCCTGGGAGATCATTTACAGTCATTCATGGACTTAACGTTTCCAAACAACGATGGAATTTTATGGTCACTTGTACGCCATGTCAACGGCCCACAATTGTTCACGATTGGTTTGAAGGACATTTTGTGCAACTGGAGCTTATCGTTTGGCCACCCAGATCGTCCGACAAGCACCTTATCGAACAGTTATTGGGCATGATGAGAGATCGTTCCCTGCACTAAATCCTGCACTGCCCACACTTTCACAGTTATTGACGGCTACAGAGGCAGCAGGGCTCAATATTTCTTCAGGGGATTTCCAGCGACTTGTAGAGGCTATGCCACATCGAGCTGCAGCACTCTCATACACCATTACGCGACATTAGGAGGTATTACATGGATTTTGGCACCTCAATATATACAGCGCACTGTCGTTCTTCACACATATCGTTCGCAAATCAAACAAAAATATTTCGAAATGCGTATGGTGGCCAAAGTACACTCAGCACAATTAGTAATGTGGCTTGTGGAATATATTAACAGATGTAATGGGCATATATTCTTCAACATGTCAAAAAATCTCAAGTATATAAATCAGAGGTAAATGGCTCCAAGCACTATTGGACTTACCATCTGAGGTCATCTGTCCCCTAGAACTCTGAACTACTAAAACCGGACGACATCACACATATCCATGCCCGAGGCACGATTCGAACCTGCGACCGTAGCGGCCGCGCGGTTCCAGACTGGAGCGCCAAGAACCGCTCGGCCACATCAGCCGGCAAAAACCAAAGACGAATGTGAATTAAATTAAATACCAGGTAACTCAAAAGTCATTGTTAGTAAGTACTAGCCTTTTCCCCTTGGGTTGCCTTTACATGACGCCTTCCTGAGAGACAATCTCTAGTCCTTGCAAACTAACAATACACCAGTATGGGTAGACCAGATGTGGGTTGAATTCAAATAAATAGTTTCGACAGCAGTTGAGTGAATTATACCAATTAAATGAACAAACGACGGAGCTAATCATCCGTGGTACACAAAAAGGGTCAGAACACTGTTGCAAAAACAACAAAAAAGAATGCAAAATTTAACCGAACGCAAAATCTCCAACACTGGCGATGTTTTACATAAGCTCGAAATTTAGCGCGGACATCTATGCAAGATAGTTTCTACAACGAAACATTGTCTCGAAACCTGGCAGAATATCAGAGGAAATTCTGGTTGTATGTAAAGTATGTTAGCGGCTAGACACAATCAATGCATTCCCTCCGCGATAGCAAAGGAAATACTATTGATAAAAGGGCTGCTACAGCAGACTTACTAAACACAACGTTCCGAAATTCCTTCAGCAAAGAAGACGAACTGAATATTCCAGAAGTCGAATCAAGAACAGCTGCCAACCAACGAAATTAGAAGTAGATATCCTCTGAGAAGTAAAACAACTGAAGCCACTTCATAAAAGCAAGTCTTTTTTTCCAGACTGTATACCAATTAGGTTCCTTTCAGAGTATGCTGATGCAATAGCTCCATACGTAGCAATCGTATACAACCGCTCTCTTGACGAGAGAGCGGCACCCAAAGACTGTAAAGTTACACAGGTCACGCCAATATTAAAGAAAGCAGTGCAAGTAATCCACTAAATTAGAGGCCCTTATCATTAACGTCGATTTTCAGCCGGATTTTGGAACATATATTGTGTTCGAATTTATGAATTACCTCGATGAAAACTTTCTATTGACGCACACTCAGCAAGATTTAGAGAACATCGTCCTTGGGAAACACAACTAGCTCTTTACTCAGAGAAGCGTTCAGTGCTATTGACATGGTATTTCAAATGGATTCCGTACTTCTAGATTTCCAGAAGGTTTTTAATACTGTACATCGCAAGCGGCTTGTAGTCAACCTGCGTGCTTATCGAATATCATCTCGGTTATGTGACTGGATTCGTTATTTCCTGTCAAAGAGGTCACAGTCCGTAATAACTGATGGAAGGTCATCGAGTAAAACAGAAGTAAATTCTGGCTTTACCCGGGGTATTACTGCAGTTTCTCTAGTGCTCATTTTCTATATATACGATTTATGAGACAATCTGAGCAGACGTCTGTTGTTGCTGTCATTTATCGTCTAGTAATCTCACCACAAGATCAAACGAAATTGCAAAACGATTTAGGAAAGATACCTGTATGGTGCAAAAATTGGCAATTGAGCCTAAATAATGAAATGTGTGCGGTCATCCACATGAGTGTTAAAAGGAATCCGTTAAGCTTCGGTTATACGATAAATCAGTCAAATATAAAGGCCGTAAATTCAACTAAATACCTAGAAATTACATTTTCGAACATTCTAAATTTTAACGAACACATAGAAAATATTGTGAGAAAGGCGGACCAACGATTGCGTTTTATTGGTGGAACACTTACAAGATGCAACAGACCTACTAAAGAGACTGCGTGCACTACGCTTGTCCATCCTCTTCTGGAGTGCTGCTGCGAGGTAGGTGATTGTTACCAGATGGGATTAATGGAGAAGATCAGGAATGTTCAAAGAACTGCAGCACGTTATTTAGTATCGACAAATATGGGAGAAAGTAACACAGAAATGATACAGGATTTGGGGGGATATCATTAAAATTGCGTTTTTCGTTGCGCAGAAACTTCTCTCGAAATTTCAGTCACCACCTTTCTTCTCAGTGTGTGAAAACATTTTGACGCCGACATACATAGGAGAAACGATCATCATAATAAAATAAGGGAAATCAGAACTCACACAGAGAGATATAGGTTTTCATTTATTCCGCGCGCTTTTCGAGATTGTAGTAACAGAGACCCATTATGAAAGTGGCTCGATAAACCCTCTGCCAGGCAATTAAGTGTAATTTACAGAGTTTCCACGTAGATGTAGATGCTTTCGCCACATATACCGAGGACATCCATCTGCCTTTGTTCGACCTCTTCCTCCCTCTGTCTGTCCACCTCACCCCGCCACCTCTATCTATCAGTCTCCACTCATTCAAATGGCTCTGAGCACTATGGGACTTAACATCTGTGGCCATCAGTCCCCTAGAACTTAGAACTAGTTAAACCTAACTTACCTAAGGACGTCGCACACATCCATGCCCGAGGCACGATTCGAACCTGCGATCCTAGCAGTAGCGCGGTTCTGTACTGAAGCGGACACAGCGGCCGGCTCCACTTATTCACTTTCTCTATCTCTTCATCTCCTCCTCCAATTCTCGTTGTCCATTTTCTTCAAGCCCTCACTCTCACCATATCTTTCTCCATTGTCTCTTTGACCTCATGCACCTGCCTCTCTCACTTTCCATTTCCAATTCCCCGTCCTTCTTTCCATCTGACCATTACCACTCTACACCATCCACCTGCCTTTTTCACCTCCTCCCCGTCACTCTGTCCATCCCATCCTGCATCTGATCTACCTATCCTCAGCTCTGATCACTGGCATGTGTAGCCCCTGCATTACAGTTCAGCAAAGCATGTCAATACTAGCACTACAACCTACCTATTATGCAGTGTGTGTTACACATCATGGCCTTGAAAGTTACTTATTTTCCCCTGATATACTGGCGCCATGCAGAACACATCGATAAAGATGGCCAATACTACTTCAACAAAACATTCCTGTCATAGAGGGCATCCTACTTGCTGGGGTCTGGAAAAAACATTTCTTGCTCCTAACAAGTAGGCTGCCCTGAAAAGCAGGTCAATACTGTTCCCACCCTACATATCTAGAGGCTGTAAGAACTCGGTTTCGCCCATATCCCTGCTCCTATTCAGCTAGAAGATACAGTGTTGATACTAGTGAGGCCTACTCTTTCTGTGCAAGATCAGGTAGAAATCGAATCAGTGGTCCTGGACAAATGACATACACAGATATACCCTGCTGTATATAAATAATAGACATGTTACGTCTTTGGGATGATTTTGAAGTGTCGGTATGGATTACTGTAGAGTACTATGGGAGGTGGGGAGGGGAGCGGTCGGTGGAAACATTAATTAGTCCTCTTCTGCACCAATCTCTTCATCTCAGAGTGGCACCTTAAGTCCTCAGTTTATCAGGAACATATTCTAGTGTCTCTCTTCATGTCTTCCTGCTCATTCTTTTGATTAGCGTGTCTCAACTAATTCCTCTCCTCTCAATTTGTGTGGAGGACCTTTTCTTTACTTAGGTATTGGTGCACTTAATATTTGGTATCCATTTCCAACAGTTCTCCTCAGCCACTTCAGCTCCTTTTTTTCTGTTTTTTTTTCACATCCCATTGGGTGTGTTTCATACTAGTTCAGTCCTTTCGGGGAGGAATTCGCTTTACATGTTCTCTAGTTTGATTTTAATGCCCTTTATCTCCCTTGCGTCTCATGTTATTTTGCATGCTACTATGTCTCTGTCTCTTGTGCTGAAATTGTGGCTAGTCTCTTTTCAGCAACTCTTCAGTATGGTCGTCTATGTTTTGTTACCCTCAGTGGATATTATTTGATCAGTACATTGTTCATTACATTCAACAGAGCCTGTAATTCTTTCTCAGTTTCATAGAGGACGACAATATCATAA
Source organism: Schistocerca gregaria (assembly GCF_023897955.1). Taxonomy (NCBI): domain Eukaryota; kingdom Metazoa; phylum Arthropoda; class Insecta; order Orthoptera; family Acrididae; genus Schistocerca; species Schistocerca gregaria. The sequence continues at coordinate 339,674,709 of NC_064926.1, read as the reverse complement.
ACAAATCGTATCATCGACATCCTTTGACCCTGAATTTTAATAATAGTGCTGAACCTACATCTGCTTTATTTCTTTCTCTGTTTCTTCAGTATATGAGGGAGAAATTATATCTCTGAATTACCACATTTACCATCCAAGAGCCTCTGTCTTAGTCTACCGTTGGTAATGTAATTTATTGGTTTTACATGTATAGTATGTTACCTGTCTTTCTCTATATCGCACTTTCATGAGGAATTAAAACATGTTGCGGAAGACTTCTGAAAAGTAAACAAATCTTTTAAACGAAAAGGAAAGTAGTGACAGCTTCTTTTCTTAAAATAAAGGTGGAATTGAAGTTAACCTGAAATGCAAAGTGCTGAGGTTCAGTAGGGTGTAGTTCTTGTAGCAAGACTTGAGAGAAACACCGCAATAAAGAGCCTAAGTAAATTTCATCTAGGAAACTTCAAGATATTAGTACAAAAATTACAACTGGGGTCCTAGATTAGTATCAGACTACATAAAAAAATGTTCTGTTACTAGAGGTGCCACTAAAAAAAAACTAACTGAAAATGTTAAACCGAAGGATAAATACTTCTCAAGCTACATGAAGCGATTTGATAACTACACATCGTGCAAAGCAAATGAAAATGAGTAACTACGTCTACATCAGTTGACCTAAAACATGAACCACCAGTCAACGACTTGAAGCGCAACTTAATGTTCAGTGCACACGCAGGCAGTGCATCTCCAATATTTCGAAAAAGTTTCATTGTCCTACGATCACTAGCTTTTCATTGGGGCTCTCTCTTGTAGCGAAGTATAATTATAACCTCAATATACGTCACTGGACCGTTATAAAATAGTCTCATGTGGACAATTCCTTCGTGGAGTGACTTTTTTGTCTTATAATATATTATCCTTTTATTCGCTTGGAACTAAGACCATAACGCTGCCTCCAGATACGCTTTATGTATTCTAGAAGTCCATTTAACCCACCACCATGTTTTTACCAAATTTCTCTGTTATTATTTGAAACTTACTCGCCAATTCTGCTCACTTAGTCGCCTAACCTCTCCCATCCTGGACATAGGTTTCGAAGAATAATTTTTTCAGGTATACGCATTTGTACTACAGTTTAACTTTGTTACAAAGACATCGGTTACGACGACGGCTCGGCTATAGCGTCGAGATTTCCGTGGTACTGCCATATTAGCCTTAAGAGACGTACTTATCATCTTTGCTTAACACGACAAAAGTATACGAATGTACCTCGTATGTAACGTTATCATTCTTGCTTTATACGACAAGTGTATAAGTAATTACCTCGTATGTAACGTCATTTTCAGCCTGAATTAGCAACGAGATTTTCCAACAATCAGTGTGCTGTAGAAATCTGCTATTGTAATACGGAAATCTGGCAAATTCTTCTCTCTCCTGTTCTGTGTCAGCAATAGGTGTAGCATAGAGTCCTCTCCTCATTGTTAACCTAGTGCATTCACGCTAAGGGAGTGGTGACAGTCACAGGACTCGTCAACCGTACACTTGATGTCAGTTTCCACTACAATACGTTATGAACTGCACGCGTTTTCGAATGACATCCCCAGAAAAAGAAAAGTTTTAAAGGTGGAACGAAAAGCGAAAATTATTCATTAAATCGAGAACGAAGCTGAAAAGGTGGACTTGTGTCGCCATTTTGACCTCGTAAATTCCACAGTTCATACGAATGGAAGGACAAGGATTAAAAATGTTGCTACATTTGAAAAAAAAAAAATGGATCTAAAATCAAACAGTTACGAAAAGCTGAAGGGAAGGACGTGGTTGAAGCGGTGATTATGTGGTTGACGCTGCAGAGAAGCAGAAGTATATCCACGAGCGGACCTCTCCTTACGGTGACAGCAGGAGAATTTATCAAGAAATTAAGAGATGAGGAATTTTTGTGCACCATTGGCTGGATTGACAGATGCAGATCAACGTCATGGTATTACTTTTGGCAAAGTGAGAGGTGAAGTCAACAGTGTGAATACTGAAACAATCCAACCGTGTGTCCTACAATTCGTGATGGATATGCAGACTGTGACATCTTTAATGCAGACGAGACTGGCATTTCCCTGCAATTATCACCTGGCTAAATTCTGAAATTCATGGGCGAAAAAGGTGTTGGTGGCATATTATGTAAAGAGGAAATAAGAATTATAGTTTGAGCTAACGCAGATGGGACTGAGAAGATAAAATGGCTCAATACATAAATCAAAAAATTCTAGGGGTTTTAAGCACTTACAAAATCTGCTAGTGCACTACAATGCTAAAAGAAGTCCTGGACGACCCCGAACTCTTTGAAGTTGAAATAAGGCGTTGGGTTCGGCAGCTTAGAAATCATAAAAGGAAGAAACTAGTTCTACTTGAGAATTGTCCAGCACATCTTGCACTCTCTTGTCTGGAGAGTATTAAGCTTGTTTTTCTTCCTGCAAATACGACAAGTTTATTGCAACCATTTGACCAAGGAGTAAGCCGGCCGGTGTGGCCGAACGGTTCTAGTGGCTTCAGTCTGGAACTGCACTGCTGCTACGGTTGCAGGTT